>NC_056735.1:1074539044-1074711544 GCF_019279795.1 Protopterus annectens
TGTACATTCCCCATTTAATGGAGGGATAGTTGGATTTACTCAAGAGGACAGTGTTAGATTCTATGGTAAAGGAAGTCAGTTTATTAAGCTATGCCTCATGGTCTGCCAGTGTCATAGAAGTGGTACAGTACTTAGCTACTATGTGGTACTATCTTTTTATCATAAAAAGAATGTAAAGGAGTCATAGAGCATTACCCTGTATTACAAGTATAGAAGCAACATGGTTTCTTAGGAACATGGATACTTCCTCAACTGTTACATATCCAATTCAGCGCTGGCTCTGAAGGAGTGGTAGGCATTAAAATCATGCACTCCAGAGGTGCTTTCACTCTCCTAAAGCAATGCTGCACATATATAAATATTTTTAAGGGTTAGGGATGAGTAATGAGTGCAAATTTTGTTTAGGTTTCTAGCACTGAGCATTGATACCTTTATATGATTTTGATTTAGGTTGGCTATGAGAACACTTTAAGGAGAACAAACTTGCCTAAAAACACAATATAACAGAAGAAAAAGTCTTAGACAATACATAGAAGCCATGAGGATAGAGATGCAAGGGAAGTAGAGTTGTCAGCCATCTCATCCTAGGCTGATATGTGTATATATATATATATATATATATATATATATATATATATATATCGGATTCCCCTAAAATAGTACCAGTAGCTAAGCCAATGATTGGTAACAATAGGGTACTGCTCAGTACTATTTTTACTGTCTTTCCAGAAGTATATTCTGGGAACTCCATCATGTCCCTCTTCATATGATCCAAGGAGGTGCATCTCAAGTCATTCACTCAGATGTGCACAAAGTTCAGGTCATATGCATATGTAAGATGATGGGACTTGAGGGCTTTAGTAACTTTACATATCCTGGCACCTGAGAGGAAACTAATCATTACTCTGTCTCTGCTCAGCTTATTGTGTAGATGTAGAGCATTTGTGTGTCATTTCCTTACAATTATTTCTTTTCGAATTATTTATTGAGATTTCCTTGTGAAACTGTATTCTGGTAATATGCTAGCTTTAATAGTTTTATTAAATATAATAGGCCAGAGAAGTTTTCAATGAATTTTATGGTTTTATGTATCTAATAATCAACATAACATCATCTGCAATTAACATTATATTTAATTTATTGTTTCTCCAGGCTTTATTCATTACATATTTGTATCTGTTTTCTACAACTCTTCGGGTGCATATATTCAAATATAATTTGGATGAATGGATTGGAAACATCAAATTCACTCCTGGTTTAGTACCCACATCCCTCATGGATAGGGACAACGAGTCACTGAATGAACTATGCTTGTTCTACCCACCTCTGTATTATTCATGCATAAATGGCTAAAAAACTGCCATGGGAATGTAATACTAGGTATTTTAAGATCTCAACAGATCAATAGCTTAGTAAGTAGCTATGAACCTATAATCAAGCATATTTCCTAGCATGTATGAAAATATGAATTTCAAGAGATATAATTTGGTTTATGTTCTTATTTACTGTCTTGCTGTACTTTTTAAGTGTGCAACAGTTCAGTTGCACAAGCTAGATAACTCAGAGGTACAAAATGTTACAGACATGATAGATGAGGTTTGATCAAAGGAAAGATAACATACTGAGCACTGATTTATTTACTTCTCTGTCCTACAGTTGTCTAATGATGTGGTAATATCAAGTGAACTGAGTGAGACAAGCAAGCTGTCGAATAACTTACTTTTATTTTGCATCATAAGAAAGCCTAACTGCTAATAATATAATTCTAATAGAAACTGAGCCCCTACTAGAAATGATTAGTAGATTTATTTTAGCTAGTTCATTGTTTATTTTTGTATTCTGTAAGTATGTGTTTATGTGTGAAAGAAAGAGATTTTATACAAAGTTAGAAAGTTTTAATAAGCCAAAGTTAGTTCTACCGAGTTTTCTGTACTATTAATAGGTGGCCATGATACTTTTCCTTACTGTTTTCTGTCTGTATTATCAGTGCTTCATGTCAAAGTCTGTGAAACAATCATATATGACACACACGCAGCACAGTGTGCAGTTAGAAACACACACGCACACACACACACGCGCACACACACACACACACACACACACACACACACACACACACACACACACACACACACACACATGCCCTTTCTTGTGTAGACTGACATAAGGACTTAAGGACTTAAGGAAGTATGATTTCAAAGGTAAGTTGGTGAGATTTAAGGCTTTTTAGAGACAGCTGGAAGAGAGAAATGGGCAGGTATGGGAAGACCAGCTACATAACACTGATTACAAATACCTGGGCAACCATGACAGCTGTATGTCTTCCACCAACAGCAATATCATGTATATATATATATATATATATATATATATATATATATATAAAAGTTAGTCTTGTCAACATCATGCTTTTTTAACCAGTCTATATTTGTACATGCATGACCTGTTATTGCAGAGACTAATATTTCTTGTAGTATAGACTAGTATTTACGATTTCTACATGTTTTTGCTTACAGATGGAAAAATGTATGATGCCTATGTGATTTACTCTGAATCTGTCTGCACAAATCATTCCTCAGATATTCATCACTTTATTTACAACACTCTGCCAAATGTTCTTGAAGAAAAGTGCGGTTACAAGCTTTTTCTTTATGGAAGAGATGATCTGCCTGGAGAAGGTAGGACATGACCTTACATATTGTTTTAAGCTTGCATTGTTATGTTTTTCATCATAAATAACAATAATGAAATGCAGGTCTTAATCCTTTAGCCTAGATAATGAATAATACTAAAATACGTTATTATTGCTTAAACACGGTGCTGATTTTTGTTCAGCTTAATGGCTCTGTGGTTACATTACTGAAATCCCCAGCCAGAAGCGTAGCTGGTTCAACCAGTCCCCTGGGCTGGTACTATGAAACACAGCCCCACCACTTCATTTCTTCAAATAACGAGTAAAAAAAAAAAACAGTTCACTGTCATAAACTGATTACTACATTGAAAGCTCCCACTGAAAAAAAAATCAAAACAACAACAACAAAAAAGGTTGGATGTTCCTTCTGCTGGCACATGAGCCACATGCACCCATCCCCACCTGCCCCAACCATTCATGTTCCATGTCTGTACCCTGCCCCAACCCTCCTTCAACATCCATCCATTCAACCTCAACCCCTTTTCCCATTTTGCAGATGGGGTCAGGGTGTCACTTCTGCAGTGACACTCATCTCAAGCCAAGGTTTACACCACCGGGTGGCTAGCCCTTTTGTGGTAATTCATTTGCACCACTCACTCGCACAGACACACTCTCACCTACAGCCAATTTAGAGTGCCCAATCCACCTACTACATGTATTTGAAATGTGGGAGGAAACTGGAGCACCTGCAGGAAGCCCATGTGACCACAGGGAGGACATGCAGAATCCACACAGAAGGTACCCAAGCCACGAATTGAATTGGAGAACCTCTTGCTGTGAGGCGACAACACTAACCACCACACTACTCTTCTTCTAAACCATAGCAAACTGCTACAAATATACTAAACAGTTGCTACAGTTTATACCCCGCTTGCACGGAGCCTTGTAGCACTACCACTCATTTGTCAGTTTATGAAAAAGTAATGTCTTCTTTTTAAACTGTAGCAAACTGCTTACAACAATGTAGCAAGAAATTGCTACAATTTAAACCACACACAGAGTGCTATTGTATTCAGGTTTGACTGCAAATGCAATACCAGCTCTTAAAAGCCAGTATTGCATTAAAGAGAGATTGGGATAAGCTGATTATTCCTCCCCAACACTCTGCACCCAGGGCAGCTGCCCCTCTCACCCCACCCTAGCCATGCTACTCAACAGACATAAAATTAAAACTGTATACTTGCATAATTGACCTGTGAACATTCCTTCAAGGATATATTTTTGTTTGTTTGTTTGACTGATTAATGGCTCTGATATGTAATTTCTTTCAATAAGAGAAAGACTTCTAGATTATAGGTTCATCAATTCATAGGTAAGTACTAGGAAATCATCTCTAGCCTCAATGAGGACAAGATAAGATAGTCTAGGATTATAGAATTCCTCAGATAGAATAGTCTTGTAGACAACTGAATTTAATATTTTACTTAGCTCTTGGTGAGGTACACTTGTTTCCCACAGACTAGTGCTGCCCACAGCAAAACCTGTAATGTTCTTGATCACGTTTCCCGTCTCCAGTAGAAGGGACAGGTTAGAGGTTTAAAGTAAACTTATTTTTTCTTATATATCTGAATACGCCAGAGACAATTACAGCCACCTGAGTCACAGTTTCTTGAAATCCAGGAACTCACAGCCACAGGCGCAAGCTGATGTTTACTAATCTGCCCAACTTGCTGAGTAGTCGCTCAGACTCAAACATGAGTTCAAGGCCACAGCTGCCGCAGCTGTTGGATGCCATCAAGGTCTTGTTGTGGAACTGGTAAGTGAACAAGGAAAATGAGGAGGGGACTTTAGATTTAGGGAAAAGAGGAGTTTTTTTAGGTTGAGATAGCAAGTGGGAGTTGGCTTAGAGTTAAGATTATGGAGTGAATGGGAATTTGCTCAGAGTTAGGTTTAGGAAACATTTGGGAGTTGGCTTAGCGTTAGCATTAGGGATCAAACAGAGTTTGATTTTATGATTGGGGTCCTGGGAAGACTACTTATCATAGAGGTAGTGCACAGATATTGAGGTAGTGGGAGTTAGATCACTTGCCAATATGAGCAAGTGGCAGCAGAGAAGTGTGTCACTAGCTGATGGTATGCAAGCATGTGTAGTAGACCCAAGAAACCAATACTCAGAAGGTAAAAGCACTCATCTTGCTGTTTTATTTTTAATTATTAATGTTTATTCTTACTATTCAAAGCTGTTTATATCATTTACTAGTCATATAAAATTAGCTGTTCTTGAATAAAGTAAAAATATTTTACAACATTTTTTATTGAAAAAAACAAATCTGTGGCTTACTTTACCAGATTCCAGAGCTGCCTGGATATTTGATATTTTGTGTTTTGTCTATACACTACTTCATTTCTTTCTTTGATTTATTAACTTTCACAGTGTTGGTGATCTTTATGATATAGTCTTCAGTGCAGGTAAATTTTGATTCATACTCCTTAATTACTTTTTTCTTTTATTATAGAGCAAATTAATGTTGCATTTCACCAAGTTGGCTTATTCTTATGTACTCCAATATATTTGGTTTGGAGACAGGTAACTCAGCTCACATTCTCTGAGTATTAATTACCTGCTTTTCAAGATGCTGATATCCAAAACACTGATAACTGTTATTGTTTATCCATCATTGTCGACAATAACCAGACATCACGTCAAGGAGGTTGACTGAGTACAGTGTGTCCGTCTGTGGCTGATCAGTCCGATGTGGGCTTGGAAAGCTCTGCCACATGTTGGGCACAAGTGGTCATTTGAGTTGGTTGGCAATGAGTTGTCTGTGGATTTATGCAGCTCACGCTTCCTCTGTGCCTCTGCGGTCTTGCTCTGCTTGTAGGAGGTAGCACCTTTGCTGATGCAGCTTTGCCAGGCAGAGAGGTCTTGTGCTAGGGTTTCCCAGGAGTCCGGGTCAATGCCAAAGCTCTTCAGAGAGACCTTCAGTCTGTCCTTGAAATGCTTTTTCTGCCCACCTTGTGTGCATTTGCCCCCTACAAGTTCACCATAAAACAGTCTCTTGGGGAGACGTGTGTCTGGCATATATACAAGGTGGCCTGACCACCTGACTTGGGCTCTCCTCAGCAGGGTGTAGATACTTGGCAGTCCAGCTTGAGAGAGGGCAACTGTGTCTGGAACTTTGTCCTGCCAGGTAATTCTCAGCAGCTTTCTTAAGCAGTTCATATGGAAGCGATTCAGCTTTTTGGCATGGCACTGATAATATTTGCTATTGGAAACCATTGCCACTGTGGTTTGTATCTGTGCACCACTAGTAACTCCTTTGTTATGAGAATGTTTTTCCTTTTTTCATATTTGTACAACCATAGTGGTGGTATTTATAAGATTGGGGGGGGGCAGTTGGGTTTGCCCCCTGCAAAAATGTAGTTTGAATTTTCACCCTGGTTTGTTTTGGTCATTTGTGCTCAGTAATGTGGCTCATCAGTATTTACTTATTCAATGTTTCACATTGGAACAGTTTAGTTTTGATTGTGACAATTAGATTTACATTACTTGATAGGTGGGGTAAAATACCTTGGTATTCATTGTGAAGATAGGAGTAATACAAGGCTGAAGGGAGCAGTTAAAAAATATTGTTTTATTTCTCTTCTGTCTTTATTCCTCTGCAGTTAGAGCATTGTTCTCATGACTTAGGGATGTATGAGTTGTCTTTTCTAATATGAATGAACAGGCTATGTCTTTTGAAGTGTTTTGGCACTCCAGACTTACTCTCTTATCTGGTGAATGCAACAAACAAACAAACAGACAAACATAGATTAAAGGCCAGGAACTTCTTTTTAGATGCGATTGCTGTAATCTCTAATGGACTTAATGGCTTGCATATCAATGGGACACCAGGGTGGATTCAAAGACAAGGAAACATACTTGGATGTGCAGAGACATTACTGTGGTTGCTGTTTATTTTATTTATTTACTTCACAGTGTGTTTAGCAGTTAAGTGAAGTAGTCTACTTTCCCTAGTCAGTGATGGTCCAGGTACAAAGCAGTAGACTAGTGAAAACAACAATACAAATAAGTAGGCAGAGCAAAATCAATTACAAAGATGTGATATCAATAAATCAAGTATATCTACATAAAATAACATAGTTAAAACTGCTAATAACTGAATATACATAAAATATATTTTCAGATGTATTTGTACAATTCAGTGACTAACTGCCTTTTTGTTAGATGGAAATTATTAATATTATTAACTATTATTATCATAACAGCCTATCTCCCCCATGGCAACAACCTACCCATAACTGAAAATCGTTTCTCCTGGGCATCATCTAATTTTAACCAGGACTGGCACTCCTGCAACTCCAGCAACCCCTCCAGTTTCATAAACCTCTTCAATTTCACCCAAACCATATCCTGTCCTACCCGCCTTGATAAACACTCAAAAAAGCAGTCCACTCTTGATTGCATACTGACTAACAAACCCAATCTAGGTTACTTAGCAGGCTGCCTTCCTGACTCCCTCAGTGACTACTCACCTACCTTCCTGTACAGAAAACAGACACAGACACAAACTAACACAGTATATAAACTAGTCTGGAACAAGAACATTTTCTCTCCCTCCACTTTCAACCTTCTACTACAGCAAAGTAAGTGGTCACCTCCTAGTTATTTCCTACTTGATCAGGCAACAATATCTATCTTAAAATACTTAACAATCTTGCATCCACAAGAAAAATAAGAGCAAAAACTAAGCACATACCTTGGCTAACTAAAGATACAATAGCACTGCTGAAGCAAAGGGACAGGGCATGGTCCGCATATCATACTACCAAAAATACAACAATCCGCACAACATATCAACAATTCCATAACCAGGCTAAGAAACAGATAAAAACAGACAAGCAAAACGTCTTTTCATGTCAACAATCCTACCAACATAACCCCAAGAAATTTTGGCAAAACATTAACAATCTTCTCAACACAGGCTATATGCCAAGCCCCACCTACCGCCACTAAGGGTACTGATCCAATAGCTACACAATTTAATACCCACTTTATTAACTCAATCACATTACTTCTTGGTAATCAGACTGAGCAAACTCTCACTGTACCCCTTCCGTCTTCCAACACCCCCACACCCTTCTCCTTCACCCCAATCCAAACTAACTACATAAAATCACTCCTTTCCAAGCTCAGACCCTGCTGTCTAGCTGCTGACCCACTACCTAATGAATTCCTTAAAATTGCAGCCCCCTCAATAGCCTATCCCATATCAATCCTGATTAATCTCTCAGTCTCTGAAAAATATGTCCTCTACCTATGGAAGATATCTTACATCATTCCCCTACACAAAGAACTAACTAACCACCATCCCATAGCCATCCCCCTCCCCTCTAGCCAAGATCTTAGAGAAATGCATACACACCCAACTCCTCACCCACCTCCTCAATCACAACCTCCTCTCCCCCACTCAACATGGCTTCAGGCCTAAACAAAGTACCAGCACTGCCTTACTGTCTTTCACAAACACTATTCAAGATCTCATTAAACAGAGGCCAAATGGTCTCCTCCATATTTCTTGACATGTCAAAAGCCTTTGACACAGTCTCCCACCAAATCGTACTAAATAAACTATCATCCCACGGCTTCAACACATCAGCCCTATCCTGCTTCCACAGTTATCTCTCTGTCAGCAAACCACCAAATGGGAAAACACCCTGCCCCCGTTCTACCCATCACTGTTGGTGTACCCCAAGGATCCATACTTGGTCCCCTTCTCTTTACAATTTTTACTAACAACCTCAACTCTCCAACCCAACTAGCCTGCATAGTCCAGTATGCTGATGACTCTACACTAATCTGCTCAGCCTCCACCCCACAGGACCTACAAACAACAATGTAAAAATCTTTTCAGGACATGGAAAAACTACCTCACCAACTACTGTACCAAACTCTAACAAAACCAAGTTAATTATATTCAATTATAATAAACACAAAACATTTCTGAGCCCAATTTCAATCCTGTCCACAAACGAAACCAAAATAAAACCCATTAACCAAATCAACCTTCTAGGTGTCACAACTCATGAAAACTTAAGGTTTGATACCTACATCTCCCTCACCATCAAAAAAATCCACTCCAAACTAGGCGCTCTATATAGAATTAAACCTTACCTCACAGAAAGTGCCAGACTAGCCACTGCCTGCACTCAACTACTTTCCACCCTCCTCTATGGCTCCCAAGTATTTACAAACATTCATAAAGCAGACCTTAATAATCTTGAAACATGCTATAATAAAATTGCCAAAGTCACTACAGACCACCCTTACAGAACACATCACTGCTCAGTACTCTCACAACTCAAATGGCTAGAACTCCCAAACCTCCTAACATTAAACCAACTGTCCACAGCCCACAAAATAATCCAGAAACCAAATGACTGCCCATCACTCAGTAACCTAACCCAACACAACAGCAATCCTAGATCACTAAGATCCTCAAATAAACTAATGTTAAAGATTACTCAGCCCAACAACTCTCAAGGCACCGCCCTCTACTCCTATAAAATTGCCAAATTCTGGAACACTCTTCCTCAACCTATAGCTAAAAACCCTAGCATACATGAGTTTAAACATTCCTTTAGGGAACATTTAGCGAAACAATGGCTCTGCTCCTGCCATACCCTGGGCTAGGCCACCCACTATCTCCTTACATCACCCTTAACTAGCTCACTCTCACAACTATGGTTATTATCTACTGAAGACTAACTTGTTTCCAAATTCTAGTTCAGTTAACAATTGTAGACACATATGCTGCTTTGTCTTTAAACTGTTATACTGACTGCATTGCTCTTTCTTGACAATCTGAATCACACTGTTCTATTAAGTCATGCGGTTAATTTCATTCTCAAATTTTGTTAAAAGTGTTTTATTTATTGCATTTAGTTAATTACTGTACTGATTTTTGCTTTGTACATTGTTTAATTAATATGTGTTCAACCTGATTCTTCAATAGTGTCTATTTGTAGTATATATATATAGCTGTATAGGTGTGGGTCAAATGTCTGTATACCAGCTACATGTTCAATTGGTAATAAGTTGATGATATCTTTTGTAATGAGGGAAAGACTTTTGCAAAGTTATGAAAGTCATATTGTTGTTTTGTTTGTAGGGCAGATGAAGAATCAAGTGATATTGCCAGAGAGTTATTTACTTCCAGAAAAGATTTGTTTTTTTTTAAGCAGAGGTAGACTATTTTTGCCTTAAATATAATGTGTTCACATTGTTGGTGGCTCTCCTGGTTGATTTTTTGAGACTGAGGTATTTTTGATGGAGATTGCAATTGGAGGGTTCATGTTTCCATGTTTTCCTTCCATGCATTGTCTTTTTGTTTAATATTTTGTTTAATGTCATCAGCTAGCCATGTCCATAAGTGAGATGTGAGCCCTCTCTGTGGGATAGGAAAAATGCTTCCTGAATATGTGATAGGATTCTTATGAAGTAAGACAGAACAAATGTGGGTCTGCTTGGGTATATAAGGGTGGATCAATTAATATTATCAAGGTTGTTGTTATGTTGTGTTAGTTTGTGCTGTGGAAATGGTCTGCTTGTAGATATTTGTAGGAATCCTTTTCTCATCTTAAGTCACCATGATAAAATGATGGAGCAAAGTTCATTAACGGAACCAGGCTGGATGTTACTGTTTGAACATCTATGTTTTACATTGGTTATAATGAGATTCAGTGTGTCACACAGTAGTCTATTTGAATGTTTTGACATGTGGGCTGTTGCACAAGCTGTTTCAGATAATGACTATGGAAAATGCTATGGAAATGGGAAGCATCAAGCCATATGGCATTAAAATTGAAGTCTCTTAGGAAAACTGGGTTCTTACTGGTTACTTTTGGAAGCATATAAATGAAAGTTTGCTTATCACTGGATGCAGGAGGGGGTATGTTTATAACTCCAATGGAGAGATGCAATTGCCCACCAGTATAATGTGACTGAGTATGCAGTTGGTGATTTTATTCTCAAGTGCATTAGCTGTAGTATGGTATATATGGTTAATGGAGGAGAACTGTTGGATAAGCATCATAATACTTCTAGCATTTCTCTTACTTGCTCTATTGTCAAGGATAATATCATATTTATTATAAATATAAGTTGAAGGGCAAACATTTTCTTTGATCCAAGTTTCTGAAATGTCAACAGTTTGAATCTGTTCTAAGATGAGCCAGGTGTCATTTGTGATCCTTTTGTTAATTATGGTGTATGCAGTGATGCAGACAATTGTTTATGCATTTGCTATTGATAGTGACTTCTGAAGAGGCAAATGGTTTATTATTTTGAAAAATGGGGCTAGGATTAAATTGGATATCCCAAGAGAGCATGAGTTTGTGAGACAGATAAAGTGAAGTAGGTATGTCTTTAAATATGTCTAAAGGAGATTTTGTGGTTTGCAATATACAGCTTTAGCTAAGGTATTGCCTTCCTGATGTTTAGGTTAGTAGCTTAAGGTATTGTGTTTAGAATATGACCATAGTTATGTGAAGTTGAACATGTGATTATGAGGGAATTTGTTTAGAAAATTGTCAGAAAGGAAGAATGATAGTGTAAGAAGTGGGAGTGACTGACATAAGGATAAAGTGAGTCTAAGTAGTATTATGTCAGGGTGTAGTTTAATTGTAGGTAAAAGAGAGGAGGTTTGTGTATGCATAAGGTAGAAGGTAAGGTGTGAAGTAGAAGAAGCCCAATGGATAGAGCATGTTAAACAGAAGGAGTATATTAAGGCTTTGCATGTAAAGCAGTAACATCATGAGTGAACTGGTAAGCAGAGATTATCTACTGCATAATGTGGCAGAGGTATGCTGCCTCTATGCCTCACTGGCTGGAAGGAATATTAGGAGGGAGGAAGAGGATCAAAGAAAAGGGAAAGAGAAGGTTGTGTGGGAATAAAAATAGCAGTACAATGCCTTGCAAGTTTGGATCCTTCCCAATGAAAGGCAAGGGGAGGAAAACAAAGTGTGAGTTTGAATAAAGCTAATAGTAGAGTGACTTGACTGGGCTGCAAAGTTAGAGAGCAAATTAAACTGGTAATAAAATGCCTTTTCAATTGTATTGCAATAGATAGGCAGTACATGAGGGGGAAATGGTGTGAAAGAATGTAGGGTCCATGTTATTTAGGGAATAAAATCTCTGATTCTGTCCACTAGCCCAGTCCACTTGGTGATGTACGAATGCTGTCCATATACTGGATACACCTGAAAGAATTACTAGACTAATCTATTAATGCTGAAATACACACCTCTCTGAACTCTCCCTCTTCTAGTCAAGCCTTCAGAATGCTAAAGACAAGCCTTAGCCGAAGGAAATTTTTCACCTAACTCTTGCTGAATGTTATAATGTCACACCCAGGATATTAACTAGAAAGTTAAACTGTGTACTACTTGAAGTGGTTTATTTTATTTTTTTTGTCACTTTGTACGCAATTAGCCCCACATACATCATCATGTCCACTTATAGTCCCTCTGTCTTCTCCAGTTGTTTTCTCTTCTCTATTCCAAATCCAGAATCAAACATTATTTCCTTGCAGTAGACTCATGTAGTGATTTATAGACGTTTCCTTAACTCTTAACACTATCTCAATCTCTCCATAACTATATATTTCACAACTTCCTTGCTCCTTTATTTCCACATTTCTCTTTTTGGATTCAGTTTCACCTTCTCCCAGCCTACTCTTTTTTTCTTGCTTACTGCTTTCTTTTTTCATTTAAGCACACTCCAAATACTACCAATAGACATTTGACGTTTAACCGTCTTTTCGACTTCCTCTCCTGCATAACTTTACATTAGCTTAACTTACCTTGCCAATTGTTTCTGGTAGCAAAATAAGACACCAGGGGCAGCCTGCTCCATTCTCCCTCACTACGCTTACACTCACTTTGCTCTCCTACCCTACCCCCATTCCCACCCACCCAGTACATTTATAGCTAACCAAGCTCCTCCCCACCCTCCTTATGCCTCATCCTCCTCCCTCCCCCTCTAGACTATCACTATCACTAACTCCATACTCCCATACCTACTTTACATATACTATCCAACCTATCACAATCCCCCTACTTACACACCAACTTTACATATTATATCTACCAGTCCTCTACCTGGACAGCCAATCCACTAGCCACATCTTTCTATCCTTCCCATACTTGACCTGCAGTTTTTCCCACCTTAAACACCCCCTCTCTCACATTATACTATTATTTTTTTCTATTCTACATATATAGAGTTCTATCCAACTTTCTCTACCTCCTTCACTAACTCACTCACATATAAACTTTACTTATACTCCCTAACACCACTACCTTATCTATCATACTCCTCACTCATTCTTTCTAACATTATTCCCCATCTCTCAATTTCTCTCACCTGTCATCACTCAAAATTCACTGCACACCACTTCAACTAAACTTACTTCAAATTCTCTCACACATTAGCACTCAGAACTCTCAGCACACTACCTCAACCAAACTACTTCAACACTCCACCTTCACTCATAATCAGCCAATACTTTCATCAATCTTATCAGCACTTCACACTATCCCTTTTCACCTCACCATGTATCTAACTTTCCTCATTGCTTCCCTTTTCTTCTTCTTCTTCTTCTACCCTTCCTCACCTCATACATCCCCATCTATCCCTTCCATATCTCCCCTACCTCCATTCACCACACTCTATACTCCCAAACCTTCTATTCTTTTACCATATAATCAATACTTCCTATGTTCAACCCAGTCTTTCCAAAATCAAGACTTTCCTGCACCAAACCCAAAATCAAAATTAAACACCATTACTTTAACTTTCCTTAAGTACTCCACTTCTTCAGATCTACAATTCTCTCAGGAGACATCCACCCTAACCCTGGCCCTATCCTAAACAACGCTTCTACCTCCCACTCTACTCAACATACCTCCCACCAGCCCCCCCCAAGAATCTAACCTTCCTGTCTCATAATATTTACAGCTCATTAAACAAAATTATTGAATTACATGCACTAATTGACAAATACACTCCTGATTTCATAGCTCTTACAGAAACCTGGCTCAAACCTCACATCCTAGATAAAGATGTTCTACTCCTTGGCTAAGACATCGTCCAAATGTCCAGACCTAAAAAGAAAGGTGGTGGCATCGCCCTAATTTACTCCCATCACCTCAGCCTCTATCTCTTAGACAACACACCCCTCAGTTTTTTACCAGCTGAACTCTTAACTGTGAACTGTAAATTAAATGATGATAAAACACTAACTTTAGCTGCTATATATATTCCCCCTGGTGACAATTTCCCAGTACTAGAACACATACTTTTCTGGGTCACACACAATGTAACTAATGAAACTATCCTGTTAGGAAATGTCAGCATCAGTTGGTTATCCCTTACATCTAACTCCCCTAGCTCTAGCATCAACCCCCATAGCTTCTCACAGCTAGTCACCTCCCCCACTCACTTCAACAAACCCAACAACATCTGCTCTACCATAGACTGGATACCAGTATCTAACCCAATCATATACAATCACCCTGCATCTCTACCTGATTCCTTTAATGACCACTCTCCCATCCTCTTCCAAAGATTCACTCCTCACCTACCAAGCCACATAAATTAAAATACTGTTGTAGCCTATCAAACCACAGCTCAGACACTTGAAATAGCACACTCACTTCTATTAACTGGTCTTTCCTATCATATTTACCACTTAGTGATCAGTGCAAAATTTCTGAAGCATCCTTAACTCTCTCACTCTTGTTAGAAAAAAGAGAGAGTGAAATCCCTACTCTCTCCCTGACTATCCCTATCTGGGTCTATATTATAACATCAAAGTCTTACAAATTCAAATGTTATAATATCGAACCCTATTCAGCGAATACTGGAAACAGCGAAGCTGCAGAACACCGCATACGTTCCTAGGGAAAGTATTCAGTGGGCCATTTCTGCAGCTTCACTATTTCTTCGACTGTGGAGCAAAGGTTACGGACCAGGTTAAGGTAAGTGTGCAAACAAAGGTGAGTATGTGATAGAGACCTTAGGTTTAGGGAGCGGGTAAGGTGAGTGTGTGATAGGGACTTTAGGGTTAGGGAGCGGGTAAGGTGAGTGTGCGATAGGGACCTTAGGGTTAGGGAGATGGTAAGGTGAGTGTGCGATAGTTAGAGACCTTAGGATTAGGGTTGGATTAAGGTAAGTGGTTAGCTAGCGGTGTATGTATGGTTTAGCGTAGGGTTTTGTGAAGTGTATGTGTGTGGATTATTTATTTTGGTGTGCTTGTGTTGTGTGTATGTTTGTCGGAACAGCAAATTTTTTCCCTGGGAAAAACTTTGCTATTCTGACTGTTCGGTTTTCTGGTGTTTTGCTCTAATGGGTTCAATATTATAACATTCAAAGTTGTAATACTTCGATGTTATAATAGAGACCCCCCCCCTATCTACCCATGCTCTCATGTGAAAAAGAGACTCTGCCCAGAAACTCTGGACTAAGACAAAATCTCCCATCCATCTTCAAACATACAAAGAACTACATAACCTCACAAAAAAACAAATTACTATTGACAAACAACCCATCACAATAATCCCAGAAAATTTTGGAACTCTCTTAACCTAATCCTGCACCCTGGTAACCCTTCAGCCCCAAACCCTTATCCTAATAAAACCCTCACTGAAACCCTAACCATATTCAATTCCCATTTCATTGACTCTATCAGCAAACAAACCCTTATTTCCCCAAACCTCACAGATCATTCCACTCCATCTAAGCAGACCCCTAAATCCCACACCCACTCAGACCCCTCCTTTCCTGCAAATAAAAATAACTCCTTTTTATTGCAACCAGTTTCTACTAGCTATATAATTTCTGAAGATCAAGCCTTGTTCTCTTTCCATGGACAACCTTCCTCCTTTCTTCCTCAAACTAGCAGCTAACTCCTTAGCTTACCCCATATCTATTCTTATCAACCAATCTATTAGTGAATCCACCATTCCCTTGATCTGGAAACAAGGATGGCAACTCTACAGAACTAACTTCCAGCCTATAGTAATTCTGCTCCCCCCCCTCTAAAATACTTGAAAATGTGTACATAGGCAACTTATGGGCTACCTACTCAAAGAAAACCTAATTACAAGCACACAACACGGATTCCATCCTTACCATAGCACTACTAGTGCACTTGTCTCTGGCAAGGGAGGTTGAGTTTGTGAAGGAGATAATGGAAAACTTACTTCATGTCTCTTTCTTGACCTATCTAAGGCATTCAATACCATCTCTCATCCTATGTTACTCTCCAAACTCTCTGACCTCAACCTATCCAATATCACTATTTCCTGCTTCTCAAACTATACCACTAATAGACAGCAATCAGGTAAGTGGCCCTCCTCAATGTCTCCCTTTCTCCCCATTAAATCTGGTGTTCCTCAAGGGTCAATTCTTGGTCCCTTACTATTTAATATCTTCACTAATTACTTGCATTCTTCCTGTCCTAACTCCTCTTTTATACAATATTCAGATGATTCCACGGTAATCTCTACCTCAGAATCCCTCTCTGAGTTTCATCTCCTCACACAAAACTCCTTAACTCTATTGAACAATGGCTCTCCAATAACCAACTCATCCTACATCCTAAAAAAACTAAGCTTCTTCTTTTCTTACCCAAAACTCTCTCCCATCTCAAATCCACATTCTCCATTACATTGCTTAACAACACTGAAATTAATTCTGAAAAACACACCAAACTGCTTGGAGTCATGATAGATGACCAAGTCAAATTCGACCTCCATGTCCACAACTGCAACAAAAAAAAAAACACATCAAAAACTAGGGCTTCTATATAGAAATAGCAAATTTCTCACAAAAGACTGTAGACATCCTCTTTCCCAAGCCTTCCTTCTACCCAGTCTCATCTACAGTTCACAAATACTAATGAACCTACAAGCCTCTCTCCTTTCTAAACTGGAATCTACATATAACAAAGTTGCTAGAATTGCTGTTAATCATAGCTCAAAAACACAGTACTGTCAATCCCTCAGTCTGTTAGACTGGCTAGAGTTCCCCCACCAACTTATCTATCCCCAACTCCCTGTGATTCATTCTATCTTAAACAAACCTTCTGATGGCCCTTCCATCTCCCCACTTATCTCATGTTATGCCCCCTCCAGAACTTTCAGACGTTCCAACCAACAAATGCTGAAAATTTACAAACACAAAAATCTATAGACCAAAATGTCTATAGCCACACCCCTGCACTACCCTGGAACAAACTACCTGTGCACATCAGAAACATAGCCCATGTACAAGATTTCCAAAAAGCATTACAAAAAATCTGCTTCAGACCTGGACCTGTCACTGTAGTAAGTCTAACACAAACCACCCTCCCTAATTCCATTTCTCTCTCCCAAGCTATATACTTTGCTATCACTTTACTAATATCTTTTATACCCTCCTTATTACTTTGAATAATACTCTCATTATTCACATAGCTACAAACTCTTACTAAAATTCTCTAAACGTCTAAACCTAGACATACCACTATGCTGTCTCTCATCCTGCCAGCCTTGTCAAAATGTAACTACCTCTAACTTCTTCTTATAATTGTTATACATAATTACTTGACTGCCTCCTATTGCATATGCTTGCGTGCTTTTGTGAATGTAATCTCATTCTATATTTTCATTATGCTTGTGTGTGCCTTCCCTTTTCTGTATAGTTCAATTGTATGATATACTAACCTGACATTTTGTAGATATAATTTTCTTTCTGTGAACTATATAAATCATAATTATGCATTTTTTGTTTCTTTGTGAGCTTATGAATTAATACTATGCAATTGTTTGTATTCTGTGGAGCTTTTCGCCTTGAGCTTCTGCTGAAAAGGGGCACTAGCTCAGTTGGACTTTCCCAGTCAACAAATGCCAAATAAATAAATAAAATAAATAAATAGATTTAGAAAACTGCATTAAACTCCAGTATTTCATAGGTTTACTGCCACTTTATACATGTTGGTGTGACCTCCTTCCCTACATTTGGAATGTTGCAGGGTATATATCCTTCCCCAAGCTGCAAGAAGGTAAAGGTTGTCTGTGAGGTTAGGTCTTTAATGCTGCATCCACCATGCCTCAGCCACTGATGGGTGACTCTGCTGTGGACATCTGTTGCTCCCCAGACCACTCATCTTTTTCTCCCAGTCTTGCTGGTGTTCTTTCTCGAGATGCCACCATGAACGTGGGTCAGGCGCATCTTCTGTGCTTTGCTAGGGAATGCAGAGCAACCATTGCATGCTTCGGGAAAGTACTAAGGGATGTTTCTTCACTATACTGCACTGAGAAACTCTTTGTCTGGGTTTGGGGCTGTTTGTTTAGCTCCTCATTTTATCTAGAGTCTCCAAGGAAGAAAAGGCATAAGTCTAGTCATTTTTCTACTTCTGAAGCAAATAACTGACTGGGTTTAACTAAAGGATTACTGGGAGCATTTCAGCCTTTGGGTGATGATTTTCATCCTCAGAAGAAGTGGAAAAGAATTTCTTACCTTTCAGATTCTGATTCTCAGACTAAGGGACATAATTTAGACTGTGGCTGTCTTTCTCATATTCCCTCACCCCAAGGTAGAGATTCTAGCTCTGAAGAGAGCATTTCCTCAGATTCCCTTTCTGAGGAATGGCAATTTTCTAATACTATTGCTAAAATGAGAGAATTATTTTCAGTGGGGACAAAAATATATCTGAATTTCAACAAAGGCATGGTTTATTACAGATGGTTTACTATCAAATAACTAAAAACCAAAAGACTGAATCCCAAAAATACTGAAAATTCAAAATACTGAATAATGGGGTGCACTCCGCACACGAGGGGAGCGGTGGGGTTGCCTCTTGCATTAAATATGTATTCAGTATTTTGAATTTTCAGTCTTTTTGGGATTCAGTCTTTTAGTTTTCAGTCACTTGATAGTAAACCATTACAGATTAATATATATCAGTCTGCACCTATTCCCTCTGTTTTGCCAGCCTTAGATAATGCCTTTTTGGCAGCCTGCACGTTTCCTGACAGACATTTGCTCCTAAAATGTCTGATAAGTTCTATAAGGTGATCCAGTCCTAAAAGCTTTGTTTTCTTACCCTCAGGCAGATCCTGCAGTAATTTCCTTGTGAAAGTCAGCTTCTACTAAGCTCCTTTCAGCAGCCAGCATGACCTGTTCTAACAAAATAGGAAAGGTTTTGGCTAAGTTCTGTAAAAATATTTATTCCTCTTTCACCCTGGCCTTCAGAATTTTGAATTTTCAGGCACACATCTATATTTGAAGCTGGCTTCTTTAACTTAAGGAACTTAATTGCCAATCTCTCTTCTTCAAATACTAAAGCTTCTGTGCTTTCTGTGGTATCCACTAGGCCTCAGATAATCAAACCTTCTTTGAAATGTGCTTAAGACACTGCTTGTGTTATTTCCAAAGCTGCTGCTACTGTCTCTGTCTTGAGAAGTTTTGGTTAGTTACAGTCTCAGAATTTATCAGAGTGAAATAATTGAAATGTGATTGCTTCACTAGATAAAGAAGTGTTATTTGGTCCTTCCCTGTAAAGATCCTTAAGAGATTTGATGAAAGGGATTTTTTACATTGTCAAAATAAACATTGCATAAACATTTATGAACATTGCAATGATTTGGCAACATCCAAAGAATTATTGTAACACGTGCTAAATAAAATAACAAACAACTTGCTAGTGACAATCTTTCTATTTTAGGTTATTGTTTATTGCACAATGTATGTCCTGTGTCACTGTAGGGTTTCATCTCTATCAGGACTTGATATGAGAAAAGAGTAATGAAGACTAAATAAATAAGAGGCTTGAGACAGGTGTTAAGTTAGGGTCAAGCATAAACTTTGTTTCATTGCACCCTTGTATTCATTCTGCTCTAAAATATACTTAAGTATTTAATGGCTGTCCTCTACTAGGGCATTTGCAAACCTCTTAATAGGTGCATTATCTCTTTTATCCATATGTGATAACTCTCCCTTTCCTCCATATAAAGTAAGTTGTAATACTTCTTAATAGAAACTATCCAGCCTTGGACTGTAATCTTCTGGGGAGTTTTGCAGGCTAGGTAGAGATGTGCCATAATAGATAATTGTAGAAACTATAGGTTTTTGGGAATAGTTTATATCTTTCCTTGACATAAAACTGGAGATCACCCATGTCTATGCTTCTTCTGGTAGTTTTAGTTGTGACTTTTTCAGCTATCTGTGCTGCTTTGTGCCAGATATGTATGATGCTTGTTTCTGCCAAGAATATGTGATACTATTCAACAGTCTGTGCTCCTGGGTAGGAAGGAGATGTACTTGATACAGTGAAGCCCATGCTGGCCATTCTGGCAGGTGTCCAATATGATGAAAGGGGAAAGTTTATTCAGGGTGTTAACCAACATTTTCAATCTTCCTTTCCAAGATATAACGGAAACCTTTATTCCAGTGCAGGTTCCTCTTTCAAATAGTAGTATAAGTGTTCTGAACAAGGTTGAAGCAAACAATATTTCTAAAAGCTCACGGTAGTTCAAAGAAGAGGAGGACCTTCAAGTAACACATAAAAAAATCAGACTGACTATATCTCCCCCCTCAGGATTTTTCCCTTCTCCACTCTGGCAATCCTGTACATCTGTACAAGAGTTTAGATAATAGTTTCCATCTATGGCACTAGATAACCTAATTCAGTTTGGGTTTTGAAAACATAGCTCTCAACCTCACAGCACAAAAATTCTGGACAAAGCCAAACTAATGGGGGAATAAAATCCAAAAAAATACTAACAATTTTTAAATATTACTGTTATAAATTTAGACGGTTGCTAGAATAACAGGTCTTGTATTACCATACATTTTCTGAAGGATATGAAGTCTAAAACTCAAATACATGTCATTATTTAGTGAATTAAATCCCCACTGATTTGCCACAAATATCTAGAAAAAAACACAAATTTTATGAGGAACATACCAAAAATATGAGGCAAAAATCTGGATGGTTGAGAGGTATATTTGAAAATCATTCTAAAATGTTGCAGCTGGAAGTGAGAATCCCTTGTTCATTTTCAATGAATTCCTAAACACCCTCCTTATCAAACTGGCCTGTTCCCAACTGTTCTCAGTCAGGTGCTGACTTGTTGGTAATAGAACCTGTTCCTCTAATCTAAAGGGGGAAAGAATTTTTTTCAACAATTTTCCAAATTGAAAAAAAAATAAAACGGTCTTGGAAACCTGTCCCGGCCATTTCTTTTCTCAGTTGTCTTAATTCCAGAATTCAAAATGCTTTATTTGCATTATCTGTTACCTCACTCCCCCTCCCCCACCCCCCACCATTCCTCCTCTTTCCACTTTTCTGGTAACATTGAATTTAAATCAAATTCCAATTAACAACAATTTCAGGCAGATTTTTCCATTTTTTTCTGTGTGTGGTTTGCTTTTTTACTTTGCTGTTTTGCCCTTCTGAATTATTTGCAACACCAAGAGTATTTACAAAGTGTCTGGCTTCTCAAATAACCCATTGCAGGTTGCAAGACATTCACGTTTTCCTTAATTTAGACTATTGCCTGATTTTGACAGATTCTTTCACAGTTTGTCAAGAATCTCTGTGGTTTGGGTACTAAATCTATTTCTTAACCGAAAAGACAGAGATCTTTCAGTCTCACAGGATAGTGTTTCTATGATGTCTTCTAGATGCAACACTTGTGTATCTTCCTCAAAACAAAGCAGAAAATTACAAGAAGCAATTTCTGTTTTTTCAAACTAGAATCTGGCATTTGCCTGAGAATATCTCAGAATTCTAAGATTTATTGCCTTTACTGTTCTCATGATTCCTTAGGCCAGACTTTACATTAGAAAGATTCAATGGTTTGTCAAGTCATTTTGGGCTCAACACCAGCACCCTCCATCATTTCAAATACCAGTACTAGGGCATGTAAAAAGGGAGCTAAATTGGTGGCTAAATCACTTGTCTCTCAACCCATGTCTTCTCTTGTTACTGACAGCACCCACTTGGTCTATAACCACAGATGCTTCAGAATTTGCTTGAGGAGCATTTATCTCAAACTTTTGGTACAAGAAATTTGGACAAAGTCTAAAATAATTGGGAGACAAAGGCCCCCAAAATAGGGACAGCTTTTGAATATTGCTCTTACAAACTTAGTTGTTAGAATAACAGTATTAGTGTTTGCATGTATTTTGTAAAGGATATGAAGTCTGAAATGCAAATATGTGTCATTATTTAGTAACTTCAGTTCACAGTGATTTGCCAAAAAAACACAAATTTTGTGGGGAACAGATCAAGCATATTAAGCAAAAATCTGGACAGTTGAGAGGTATGTTGGGGAGCTGTGTCCAAGGAAGTGAAACTGCAGGGTCTTTGGAACAAACAGGACAGGTTAAAATGTCAAGGAAATTATTTCTCTAATACATTCTCTCAAATCTTTGAACCATCTTTGGACTCCAGACTCTATGTTAGTAATCACAGACAACACCCCAATGATGTGGTGCATAAACAAGCAAAGGGGTACCAGGTTCTAACCCTTTTACAGATTAGCTACAGTAGCCTGGAATCTATCAACTCAGTTGAATTTGTACCTTCATGTGGTAAACAATGCTCAAGACAGATTTTAACAAATAGAATTTGTACTCAGGGCCTTCAAAGAATTTACTCATCAATGGGGAACTCCTGAAGTAGATCTGACAGAACAGAGAGTTAAAGAAATTCTGCTCCTTTGATTTTTCAGTACTTGTGTGAGTTATTATCCTCTGGCCACTCTTACTCTTCTATTAAGATTCATCTATTAGACATATCTGCTTGTTTGCCCTTTCTTATGTAGCTCTTGAGAAACAATTTTTGAAGGGAATGTTGCATATTTATCCACCTATAAGACAAGTGGCTCCTTCCTGATATTTTAATTTTGTATTAAAAGACTTAACACTGTTTCCATTTGAACCTGTTCACAATGCTAATTTGAAGTTCTTTTCTTGGAAAATGGTATTATTTATTGCTCGGACTTCTGCAAAAAGAAGAACATCTGAGTTACATACTGTTATAGTGAGTTAACCCTCTCTATTTTTCTCAAAGATAGGGCAACTTTCTGAAAAAATCCTTCCTTTAAGCTTAAGGTTGTTTCAGAGTTTTCCCTAAGCCAGGCTAGTCATCTCCTGTTTTCTATCCACAGACAAAAAATCAGAGGGAGAGAGAGAAAGTTCTACACACTTTGTGTGTCAATAGATGACTCAGGTACTACATTGACAGAAAAAAGACTGTTTGTTGAATGTAAAAATATACAACCAGCACTTTCATCCTTGTGTAAAGACTTCATCAGAAATATCTGTGATGAAGTCTTTAGACAAGGATGAAAGCGGTTACATTGATTAAAATTTTATATTAGTGGACCTGGCTCTGGTTCCTTTGTGTATTTTTACATTTACCAAACAGTTTTTTTATTGTGAATGGTTTTTGACTGCCTTTTACCATCTTACAACTGTCTTGGTTCACTGTAGCATTCTACCTTCACCCAGGATGATGCCTCAGTATAATCAAAAAATGATCGACTTCAGCAATTAGCTAAGCTTCTGGTGTCAATCCAGGGGCATCCAGTATCTGTCATACTGGGAAGACATGCAGGCCATACTACTTTGCCAAGGATGGTCTTTACCTGTTGCCTCATGATTTTTGGTTACTGGCAAAGGTACTTGCCTCCCCCATAGTGCCTTTTTTAGGAAATGTTAAAACAACAAAATTTCTCACAGAAAAAAAAATCCACAGAAGACAAACTCAAGGTTATGCTACTTAATGCTAGGAGTCTAAACAGGAAACTGCACTCACGGAAGCACTCCTCACCTTGGAAGATGCTGATGTCTGTGCAGTCACCGAGACATGGTTCAAGGCAACAGACAGCACCCCCGCCATGCAAGGCTACAGTGCCTTCCATATATTCAGACCTCAGAACCAGTGTGAAAGAACCAAAGGCGGAGTTGTATCTATCTTCATTAAAGGCAAATGCACCTCAAGACTGATTAAACAGTAAAACTCTCTTAAGCTACTCCAAGTCCAACTAATTGTAGGTAAAATCCCCTTCCACATCATTGTTAGCTATAGGTCCCCCACCATGAACCAAGAGAAGCACACTTCCTACCTGGACGTACTACAGTCACTTCCTATACAGCCAAACACCTTTGTCATGGGTGATTTCAACTTATCCTTCCATCAGTTGGTAGACGTATACAAGCACAAACATACTTACCCTAAGGTTTCTGGACCTTGTAAATACAAATGTTCTGGAACAGATAGTATGTACCCCCACAAGGGGATCAAATGTCCTAGACTTAGTACTCACCAACATGGGGGGAGGGCACTGCGCTATCCTCTGTGTGCTGCCCTCCCTGGTAAGGTCTGATCATAAATCAGTATAGTTCATAGTAATGATCAGACCTGATCTCCCCACAGGAGCTAAAAAAATGAAAAATTTCTCTAAAGCAAACTACAGTCTACTAACTGATGGTATAAATTATTTCAACCCCCCCCCCCCCCTGCTAGCACTACCAACAAAGACTCCTTTGCAGAAGTGTACACAAATGCCCTGTATAAACATTTATACAACTGTTTAAACTTGGCTGTACCTGAATGGATCAAAACCAGGTCCTCAGAAGAAAACAGACCACCCTGGTGGACCTCAACAATAAATAGGTTATATAACAACAGGAAAAAACTAATGCATAAGATCAAAAGGGAACTGACTCATCAGAGGAAGAACACCCTCCTCAGCTTAAACAAGCTAACCAGATTTCTTGTAAAGCCCTGTAAAGCTAATTATGAAGCTAAATTAGCATCCCTAGTTAAGGATAATCATAAGGAATTCTTTAGCCACAACCAAAATCTAAAAGGTAACACCCAGCTTTGTGCTGAACTAATAGTTGATGGTACCACACACACCAAACCTGAGGAAATTGCTACCCTGCTAGCTGACAGATTTGGCCCAAACTCTACTCCCCTGTCCCTACCAGTCATACCCCAAATTATAATTGCCACCAGTCCTTTACCTAGTATTTCCAAAGAACAGATCATTCATTACAGCACTCTCCAAGGCCAAAAACATGGCCTCTATGGGACCAGATAACATCCCAGGCTGCTTACTGAACAGTCTAAAACAGGACCTAGTGGAACCACTTGGCACTCTCTTTAACCACAGCCTAAGCATTGGCTTTGTTCCCACACAGTGAAAAATAGCAGCAATAATTCCCTTACACAAGGGGTCCATTATCCCAGCCTGGGAACTATAGACCCATAAGCATAACCAAGTTATCTGCAAGGCCATAGAAAAGGTCATCATGGATCTTATTAACAAAGACATAGGCAACCTTAATTAAACCTCTTAACCCGACTCAATTTGGCTTCATTAATAGTAGATCATGCTTATTAAAACTGGTGGACTTCTTCAAGAATGTCACCAAAGCCCTGGATGAAGGCAAAACAGTACATACTGCCTGTCTTGACTTGGTCAAGGCCTTGAACACAATCACCCACTCAGGCATCATTCAGAAACTCTCCCTTCTTCATAAGTGATCCTGTGGAAAAGCAAGAAGGAGAAGTGTTTTTAATGACACATGTCTGAAAATAGAATGAATAATTTAGTAAGGGCTGAACATTTAGCTCAGACATGAAAAATCTACAGTAAATGTACATAGTTTTGTGGCCAATATTGTGTGTAAAATTACATAATCATGTACTTGAGTTATAATAAACAGATTATATTATATAATACCTGTGCATCTCTGTATGTATGTGTGCCTAATGGGTAATATGTGACACTGATGAACTCTGTTTAACATACAGAGATGCCCTTAAGTATGCAGGAAAATATCAGTAGAAGAAAAGCCAGATGTGACACTGCTACTGAGGGAAACAATTGGGAGACCTCATTCAGATTCCATTTCAGACATCTTCATGACTATGCTGTCAGGGTGAAGACTTTCATTAAACTGCAATAGTTAAGCACAGAGTTCAAGGACATACTCATATATGATACTATTCCAAAGGATTTCAACTGTATATACATGGATTTCAACTGTATATACAAAGAAACTATATTAGAAATGTTCAGAGCTTTCATATGGCTAAATAAGTACAGAACATGCAGGAAAAGTAATTAATTACACTCTAACAACTATGCACAATGTGACACTTTTCAGGAGTGAGACCTTCATGACAGCTTATCGACATAATGCAATACAGGTAATTACTAATAGAAAATAACATTTTTTTTTTGTGGGGTGGTGGTGTTTCTCACTATAAGAGAACAAGTGAGTGTTATTAGAAAAGCAGGTTTTTGGGATAGGTTGGGTCTTTGTTTCTCACTTTATGCAACTTTTTCATCAGTGATAGTTAAAAACTGCTGTATTACTTGTGCAGATGAGCTGGCGTGATTTTCTTAATATTTATTTTACAACATAACCACATGGAAGCATACCTCTGAAATGTCCAAAATTCTGCAAAATTTCAAGATTTACCTCAAATTTTCTGACTGTTTCTCCTTATATTTGCAGTTTTCTAGCAAACTACTGAAGAGGATGATTGAAGTCACTAAATACTAACTAATGCTTGAGTTTCAGATGGCATATTCTTTAGAAAAATACATGCTAAAGCAAAACCGAATATTATTTCATTATTCTATCTAGTTTTCAAGGATTACACCTACCAAACCAACGTGTAAGTTTCTGTACAATTATTTAGAGGCTTCCTACAAAATCTTTCTCTTATAGGTTCATAGGTAGGTACTAGGCTATCAGCCCAATGGCCTAAGTAAGCCTAGCCAACAAGGTTCCCTGGCTTACGCCACCCAAGAAAGTTATTTTCCTTTGCTCCTGTTGAGCAGAGCCACAGAAGTGATCCCTGGGGTGTATTTCCTATTTCCCATCCACTTACCAAGATTTTTCTTGAAGACTGCTAATGAGGAACTTTGCTTGACATAGATGGGTAGCTTATTCCAGAGTATGGGATGTCTCTGGGACAGGAATCTATCCCTCCAGCATGTCCTGTTTATTGTGGTGACAAGGTTTAGGTCCCTAGAGCATGTAGCTCGGAGGGATTGGGATTTCTTTAGGTGTAGCATGTCCAACAGCTCTGGGTTTGACATAGCTTTATATGTTAGGGAGAGATCACCGCGGAGTAGGCGATATGCTATAGAGTAAAGCTGGAGTTCTTTTGAGATGGTCAGTGTAGGGCATCTGTTTGAGGCAAGTAATCCTCTTTGTGAGGTACTTCTGTGGCCTTTCCAGCTGCTGCAGATGTCTTGTGAGGTAAATTCCAAAAGGGGCATTGTACTCTATAATGGGTCTAATGATTGTCAAGTAGAGTTGAACAATGACCTCTTTTTTCCTAGATGAGAACCCTTTTGTGATGAGGTGTTCCACATACAAGGATTTCCTGACTACTGTGGTGATATGATTATCAAAGGAGAGACTACTGTCCACCTGGGTCCCCAGGTTTCTTATCACACATTTCGCATTAAGTAGACTACTGCCTATGTGGTAGTTCATGGGTACAGAGTTTTTATCAAAGGGGATGACAATTCATTTTTTGGCATTGAGCTTGAAGCCATGGCTCTGACATCAGGCATCTGTCTTAGTGAGGCCCTTCTGTAGGATGTCCACATCATTTCAGGACTCAACTATGGCTCCTAGTTTGCAGTCATCTGTGAACTTCACTAACCAAAGGCCTTCTATGTTAACCTGTACTTCAGACAAGTAGATACCAAACAGGAGAGGTCCCAGGACTGAACCCTGTGGTACTTTACTTATCACTGGTTTGAAGTCAGATTTGGAGTCTGCAACTTTTACAGTGTGGGTCCTGTCAGTGAGCCAATTGGCAGCCCATCTTGTGACATAGGGATTTATACCTAGTTTAGTGAGTTTAGCTATAATTCCAGAATGGGGGATGGTGTCGAAAGCCTTGGCGAGGTCAAGCTAGGCTGTGTGAGCCACCTTACCCTCGTCTACAGCTTTGGTGACTGCCTCAAAGAAGTCAATCAGGTTCAGGAGGCATGATCTGCCTTTCACAAACCCAAACTGGGTGGTGTCCAGAGTGTGGAGGTTACCAATGTCTTTGTTTATGAGTTCCATGATGATACGTTCCATGGCCTTACAGACCAGGCTCATCAGGCTAATAGGGAAATAGTTCCCGGGATCCATGGTGGCTCCCCCTTTGTGGAGTAGGATAACTGTTGCTGTGCATCATTCACTGGGCACAAAGCCTGAAGTGAGACTATGATTGAACATGGTGTTTATGTTGGGAGCCAGTTTTTTCTGAAGTTCGTGTAAAACGCAGCTTGGGATGTTGTCCGGTCCCATGGATGCTGTATTTTTGGCTTTAGAGAGTGCAGCTTTTACCAGTGTAGTTGTGATTACAGGGACTCTGCATTCCTCCTGTATAGTTATAGGCCCTTTAGGGGGTGAGAGGGAGTAAAGTTAGCACTGAACCTATCAGCCAGGATGTTGGCAATATCAGATGGTTGTGCAATTTTCATGCCGTTGTGCTATAACTCAGAGCAGATCTGGGTGTTGCCACTGAGATTCTTGACATAGCTATAGAATGCTTTGTGGCTGCCCCTAGAATCAGTGGCAATTTTGTTTTCATAGCTAGCTTTGGAGGATCTTATGAGGGATCTCAGCTTCTTACTGAGACTGACCAGGGAACTACTCCACTCATGCGATTTTACTTTCTTTTGCAAAAGTTTCTTCCTTCTGTTGTAGAATTTGTTTATGGCAGGGGACCACCAGATTGGCTTCCTTTTTTTGGAGGATAGCATCTTGGTTCTGTTTGGGATAGCACGATCCATGCACTCATGTAAGTGCTTATAGAGTGCATCTGTATAGGATTCAGCAGTCAAAACTGTATTGTCCATCTGCATGGGTGTCATGAAGTTCGCCACTTCTGTCTTAAGAAGCATGAAGTTGGCTTTGAAGAAATTTTTTACAGTGATTTCTTTAATGGGGGTGGGGGCGGGATGTGGATATCTAGGGTGATTTGCTTATGGTCAGATCTGACCAATGAGGAGTTGAATTCAGGTGTGGAACACCAGTCACTCATGTTGGTAATGACTAGGTCTAGGATATTGTTGCCCCTGGTGGGGGTGTGGATAAGTTTATCCAGGGCATTTGAATTTATGAATTCCAGAAAGCGTTGAGCAAAGGAGTTGGTACATGAGTAGTTTTCCCAGTTAATGGTGGGATAGTTGAAATCGCCCATTATTAGGGTGTTTGGTTGAACTCTAATATTTTCCAATATATCAAGAAAAGAGGAGTGCGAATCTTGGGGCATGGTGGGGGATCTGTAGCAAGCTACAATTTGGATTGCAGTTTTGCCCAGAGTTAGTTGCACTTGGATAACCTGGGATGCATTATGTTGAGCAACTAGCCTGGAGGTGTGGATATCCTTAATGAATATGGACACACCTCCACCTTTGGTGTTCCGGTCCAGGTTAGGTGGCCGAAAAGGGTGGTATGAGTTATAGCCTGGTAATGCAGGGGTGCTCCCTCGAGCCTTGAATCAGGTCTCAGTCACTGCACAGTTAGCGATGTTCTCCATTTTAAGTACTGCCTCTAGAGAGTGGATTTTGAGATTTAGACTTCTAGCATTGAGTAGCATTACCCTCAGTTTTTGCTTGCCTGTTCCTGTTACGGTGATGAATTTGTCATTTGAACCTTGCCTAAAAAAGGCACTTTAGGGGCAGCAAGAGCCTTAGCCAGTATCTGGAATCCCAGGGATGACAGGTGCAGGCCATCTCTGGCAAAGCATCATGGTCTGTCAACCATGTCGCCCCAGGCAGACAGATACTGGATCCCATTAGAATGAAACCAGAAGCTTAGCCAATTGTTGAAGTCAATCATTTTGTCTTTGTACTGCGGTATCATTCTGGGTGATGAGAGGATGTTACTCAGGGCTAGGGTCATACCTGCCTTGTCTACAAGATCAGAGAGCTCTTCCTTGTCTCTTTTCATGTAGTTCAGCGAGGTACGTCTCAGGTCATTCACACCAGCATGGACAATGACAGAGAAATATTTGTACTTGTTGTGTAGTGACCTGAGTGCATGGGTTATGTGGTGGATGCTGGTACCCGACAGGCAGCTGAAAGTAACCTTCTCCTTGTTTAGCCTGGTGAGTGGAACATCAGTGTGCCTGACTATAGAGGCACCTATGACTAGTGTGTTGGGTGCGTTGTTTTGCCTTATGGGCTGTGGTTGAGTGGCACACTGAGTCTGTGGGCTATGTGTCATTTGGGTTGTGTTGGAGGGTGGAGGTTGCTTGCGTTTCTGCTTTGTAGGTCTATGTTGCTTGAGCAGATTATTACTGAGAGCCTCCACAAAAGTTTTTGTGTTTCTATGTGTGGATTTTGGTGGTGTAGGTTTGGTGGGACTATGTGATGAGTATGGTGTGGTGCAAGTGTTTACCTTCTCCTCTTTACTGTCAAGTTCAGTCTTGGTTGGAGAGAGCTTTACCTCCAGTTTAGCTAGATAAGTGCATCTCTCACAGGTTGTGGTGTTGGGTGGTAGGAGGAGAGGGTTGTATATGTACATGACGCAGTTGTTACATTGCCCCAAGATGCCCAGATTCATCCGATCGACGGGAGAGAACACTGGGAGCTGACCCTTGGACATGCCTAAATAAAAAACTACTTTCCTCTAGACAAGTGAGGAAAGTGAGTATAAGAGCTGTTTTTCTCTAAGCAAGTGAGGAAAGTAAGTACAAGAACTGTTTTCCTCTAGGTAAATAGGAAGGTTGAGTGCTGTAGTAATTTGTAGTTTATTTAGTGCTAACAAGTTTTGAACAAGTGCTGAGAACGAATAAGCAAATACAAGTGCTAAAATAATCTGTACCTGGATCTTATGGTAGATAGCCTACCTAGTGCTTATCAGTCCCACTGATAAACTAGAATGCTTTCCTCCAACACAAAAAGGCTTGGGGGGGCTCAGAAGCTTACAAACAGTCCTGGAAACAGCAAATCTGTATCTGGACTAGACTAGTTACAGGAAAGGTGGGAAACAAGTGCAAGCATGGTTTTAAACCAGAAAGTTGAAAGAGATGGAAAAACTGCCCAAACAGCCAATGAACTACAATTTCTGGGCCAGAAACCACTCTTGTGGTAGATAGGCTACCTAGTGCTTACCACTCCCAGTGATAAGCTAGAAGGCTTCCCTCCAACACAGAAAGACTTGGGAGGGCTCAGAAGCTTACAAGCAGTCCTGGATACAGCAAATCTGTATCTGGACTAGACTAGTTGCAAACAGGTGCTATTTGATAAATAATACAAAATGAGTCTCGGGCCAGACTACAGAATTTAACATATAAATGTATCATTTGAAAAAAAACTGACTTCCAGCATGGTGCAGCTGAGTCACATTTTATTATTATCTTTCTTTATTCCTTCTGGAGGCTTGGAGACTGCCTACACAAAACTGAAACACCTAAAAAAATAAGACCACAAGGGCGGCGACTTGCATACAGGCTCCCTTACATATTACACTCAGAGTTCTTATCGTATGTAACCATGGAGAAAAAAAGAATGCTAGTATAATATTATTAAATGATGTTCGAACAACATCAGTTCAATGTCCAACATTTTTAGGAGGCCGAAGGTATGAATCCCATCTTTTTGCAATTCACACTCACTTCAGCATTCTCTCTTCTGGACTGGTATTTGTATTCAACAGAAATGCATATCAACCTCTCAGTGTTAGCCTAAACAATTCATGACAATAAAGGTAAACCAGCGGTCTGAACATGGAAACAAGTTTTCATCTTATAAAACAGCATAGAAAACCAACAGTATTGTCTTATTAATCTTTAATAATAGTTCTATGGAAACTTCACACTCATATATATGTGAGAACAACAAAGTGAGTATTTTCAGAAAAAAAATATCAAGTTACCTCCTGCTTTTAAATCTTGTAGTGTCGTGTAGGTTGGAAAAGGAGTTTTCTCCTAAATGTTTAGGTTGTTAACTTGTGTATTGTATGCCCCCCTGCTTGTTTTACAGAAAGCTGTGGCTTAAAAAAATTACACATTTTTGCTTACAGTCTTACCGAACTGTTTGTTGGATAGTTAACAGTAGGTGATTTTTGATATTCCTTTTAATTTAGTCATGCCATTGGTCAACCGGTTGCAATGCCGCTGCATCATGTCATCTAGACACTACTCAAACAGGCTTTGTCAACCAACCCAATTTTGTTTCCCTGCTCTAAAAGTTCATTATTTTATTGATAGGTACATTTTCTGCTGCAAATAGGCTCATTTTCAGGCATGAACTATTAGCATTAAACAAATAAAATGCTAAATTCAATAATAACAATTCGTATATATGCTAAAATCTAGCTTCTCATCTTAAGTTGTTCAGTATTAGATAACTGTGTAAATGTGCTGTGAAATAATATAATTAAATTCACATACAATTTGGAATCTGATAATGTGGGAAATTCATGGCACCCCATTATTTTGCTATCAAAAATGGTAAACTCCAAGGAATTCAGTAGAGTTGAGAGGTATGGTAGACAGTACACCCTAAGCTCTAACCCAGTAGTGCAAGATTTGGGAATACAGGTTGACAGCAACCTAAACTTTCATCACCATGTGTCCACAGTGTTAAGGAAAACCTACATTTTACATATCATAAGTAAAGCCCTTGCATCCCGGACTAAGGTTGTTTTAACCCCTCTGTACTCAACCCTCATCAGACTACTAATAAAGTGTATTGTTCCCTGTTGTATGTACCTCACCAGACATCTGTAGCAACTGGAGATACCACAGAGGTTTCTCATCAAGAAAATTCAAGGCCTTCAAAACATGACCTACATGGATAGACTGAAAGCCATGTCACTGTACTCTGTATCTTATAGGCTGCTGAGATGAGACCTGTGTCTGGCTTAGAGAACAGTCTCTGACCCAGCCCCAATGGAAATACTGCACATCCATAAGTCAAATGGGACAAGATTCACTTATTCCAAAGATCTTAACCAAGCCTGTGACATTAACAGGACATGCTGGAGAGACAGATATGTATCCCAGACATTGCCACTTCTCTGGAATAAACTCCTAATTTACGTGAAGCAAAGCACTTCTATGACCCTATTTAAGTGCAACTTAGACAACTGGATGTGAGTTCGAAAACTCAACCTGGGGGTGGCACTAGTCTTGTAAAGGCTCTAGGGACATTAGCCTAATAAGCTCCTATGAACCTATATTATGAGAGATCCATTATGTCTCTTTTCATATAGTTTAGTGAGGTACATCTCAGTACACTTACACCCACATGGACTATGACAGAATCAGATTGGTACCTGGAGTGCAGTAACTTGAGTGCATGCATGATATTGTAAATCCTGGCTCCAGACAGGCAAGATAATGGTATTTTCTTTTACTAACATGGTGATGTGGGTAGTGTGACATATAATGGAGTGCCCAATGACAAGAGTATTAGGTGAAGTATATGCTTGACTTATGGGCTTGGTTCTTGGGGGATTATTAGGTGTAGGCTTATGTGAGATGTTTGGTGTTGCTTTTGTTGTGTGCTTAAGTGATTGCCATTAGATGGCTTTAGAGGTTTTTGAGATTTTGAAAGATTTATTTTAAGCAACTCAGCATAAGACAATCTGTGTATGTGTGGTAAGGGGTGTGTGTGAGGAATGTAGTGTTGGTATTCTAGACAACCTCAGTAGTATGCAAGATTTTTGCCTCCAAGGAAGTTGTGTATTTATATCTCTCACATACCATGATATTTTCTTTAATGATTAAATGGTTGTCTGAAAATATAACAAAAGGAATCCAGAGACAGCGCACACAATCCGCACTTTATTCAAAGAATAAAAGGTCCAAAACTAGATCACAGAGTTCGTAAACGCTATTACACATCCAGTACATGCGTTTTCGTCAGCCTGTAGCTTAGACTTCATCCGTCTGAAAATATGAGACAATTGCTACATTGCCTTAGGATGACCACATCTACCAAACTGTCTCGAGAGACATTTGGAAATTGCATATCTATGTTGTCTGGACCTGGAATAGGTTGGGCTGTTTAAGATTAAGGTTTGGGGTTTAAGACGGGTCTCCTAAGGTAGTTCTGAGGTTAAGATCAAGATGTTATTTAATGTTAGAATATGCTAGTGCAATCTCATACAACAACTAGCTGCTCTAAGCTCACTTCTGCAAAATGCTACAATGTTTAACTGGTTTTGGACCTAACTGTAACTTTATAGGGAGATTTTACTGTCCTGGTATTTGCTTCTATACAGGACACTGCTAACTGCTGCTGCTGCTGCTTGATGGGCAGTTCCACACAAACTTCCCTGATTTATAGTAGAGACTAAAAGCTTAAAAGCTCACTCCTATGCCCTGTTGCCAATAAACAGCCACACTTTGAGCTTCCTGGGGTGCTTCCCAACCAGGTAAACACTTTCTGCAACAAAATGGATGATCCTGGAATTTCTTAATGTAAAAGCACAACAAAAGCTACTATCAAGTACAAACTGAACATTAACCAACAAACAACTACCAAACAACTAAGTTCCTGGATAATTCAACCCCTGCAAGGCAATTAGGAGGCAACTGGATTTAGAAAACCCAACAAACAGAGAAATTAATATTTTTGACACAAAATAAAATACATTATTTCACAAAAGCTCAAGAACTGTAGTGATCACTGCATAAAGCAAGTACAAGTATGATAAGTTAAAAAAAATATTATTATCTTAGCTTGGATGGCTCTGGATGTAATAGAATCACTTGAATAGTATTGCAGATCTCTCTGTAAATGAACAAAGCCTTGCAAACTTGTCTAATTTATAGTAAAGAAAAAAGCTATAAAAAACAACTACAGAAGCATAACTGGTTGAACCAGTGCACTGGGATGGTACTATGAGGTAGCACCCCACCCCCAGAGCTCATCAGGTGAAGAGCTGAAAAAAAAACAACAACACTTCACTGTAATACCAATGGAAAGTACAACAAAAGAAGCTCTCAAGTGCAGATTAAGCAACAAGCAACAAACTGCTAAGAAACAGCTAAGTCCCTACCCAATTATTCCTTCTGCAAGGCAATTTGGAGACAAACAGAACTAGAAAAGCCAACAAACAGAGAAATGACTATTTTTTGCCCCAAAATAAAATAAATGCTTTAAAAATCTTAATAAAACACTTCTGGGCAAAGTCGGGGCCTACTCTACCAGGGACCTGGCTACTTCTGTGGCTTTTTAAAAGGAGTTAGACATTAGAAATATGCTAGAACCAGAAACATGGTAATCTGTGCACATCTTTACCAAGCAGTATAAACTAGACTTTTTCTCTAGGTCTATAGCACTGGACTGTTCTCCAAGGGGTATTGGACTCTTATCCAGCTTACTTCTCCTGTACTCAATATTTTATTTATTTATTTATTTATTTGACATTTGTTAACCGGGTTAGTCCGACTGGGCAGCAGAGCCCTTTTTCAGCGGAGACCCGAGGAGAAAAGCTCCACAGATAAACAAATACAAAAACAAAACATACATATTAACTTATAAATGTATATACACAGAAGAAATAGAATACAACTTATAAATGAACATGTTAGAATACAAGAGTAATACTGAGAGTTTAAACAGTCATGGTACATATTAAGTATATAACTTATAATATAAAAAGTTATAGTCTATCTAACAATTGCCATCAGAAAGAAATTCAAGGTTGGTAGAATATCATGAAGACCTTAAATGAGTAGTTGTAGTAAAGCGTGAGAGCTGAGAGGGGAGGGGGAAGAGGAAAGGCAGTCGTTAAGGTGAGATTGGGACAAGGACAGGTCTAGGAATTAGGAAATAAGTCCTTTAGAAGTTTTTTAAAGTTAAGGAATTTGCTGTTTGTTCTTAGAGAAAGGGGAAGTTTGTTCCAGGCAGGGAGGGAGAAGTATTTTAAATTTATGTAAGAGAGTTTGAAAGTGAGTAAACAGTGAAGGAGCTATTGAGAAGTTTATAGAGATTAGTGGAATGTAGTGATTGAGGGAGATAGTAGGTGAAGAGTGGTAGTGGGAGTGATAGGAGGTGGAGTAGGAATGAGTGAGTAGAAAGAGGAAGTTAAGTAGGATGAGTAACGTATTGTATGCTGAGTGAAAGAAGTGAAGGTAGTTAAGAGTTAGAGTAATAGGGTGGAGGAGGTAGTTTTGAGCAATTGGATAGCTAGGACTAGTTGGAAGGAAGAAATTGAATGGTTATGGGGGTGTGGTTAATTAAAGTCAGTGTATATAAGTTTGAGGAAAGTGGGGATGTATGGGAATGGGGGTAGGGTAGTGGAGTGAGCCCAAGTGAAGGGAGGGCAAATAAAGTGGGTTGGACCAGGACTTGGAGAAAGTTGTGAGATGAGAAAAACAACCAGCTAGCCCAGGTCAGTACCTAAAGGTGTCTGTTTATCTATGTGAAGTCAAAAGCAGGTTTAGTAGAGCATCAAGGCAGTAGAATATAAAATAAATGCAAAGCTTTGGAAAACTGTATATTTTTGTTACAATAAATGGGAGGAAAAGAGGGGAAGTGGTCAGTAGTGTGCACAGTAGAAGAACCATTGGGAGTATCATAGAGAGAAGATTACATTAGCCCTACACTGCTCACAGGCTGTTGATCAAAGTAAGACTTTCAGTAGCTTTTTATTGGTTTGTACAGGGTTCAGGTATCTGCATTCTTGTATGCAGGCAGTTGCTTCAGGTTTTTTTTTTGTTGGACTTTTGAATGTGTTTAGGGACTATAAGGAAAGAGAGAGAGAAAGAGATGTTAATATGAAGCGAGAAAATGGGGTAGTTAAAGTAAAAAAAAAAAAAAAAAAAACAAGCCAATAAGCTCTAGTATTTGATTCATTTTGTTTAAGGCTACTGTAACAGTGCTCTAATATTCCTTGTTTGTAAATCTTTGCATTCATTGCTAGAAACTCCTTGTGTTCTGACTGAAAGTGCTTCTCAAACAATTTGAAATATAAAGCTGAGAAGTATATCTTTTTGGCACTTCTGTTCAAAATTCAGAACTGTCCTAATTTTTGCTTGATTGATTTAGATATATATTTGCTGGCTTCTGATCTGTGTCGAAATTGCTGTTTTTCTCATACCCTTATTCCTGCTGTGTTAAATACTGGTCTAACAGCTTTTTTGTTTTATCTGATTGTCTCAAGGCTTGCTGGTATAAATAATATTCTCTGTTTATAAATCTCTACATTCATTGCTAGAAACTCCTTGTGTTCTGACTGAGAGTGCTTCTCAAACAATTCAAAATATAAAGCTGATAAGTATATTTTTGGCACTTTTGTTCAAAGTTCTGCACTGTCCTAATTTTTGCTTGATTGATTTAGATATATATTTGCTGGCTTCTGATCTGTGTTGAAATTGCTGTTTTTCTCATACTTTTATTCCTGCTGTGTTAAATACTGGTCTAACAGATTTTGTTTTTCTACCTAATACAGAGAGAGCATTTGAGAAGGCCAGCCCACTTAGGTTCTTAACCTTGAATGATCTTCTGCCCCTCCTTTCTCCCTTTCCACTTTACTAAAATAAAAAAAAAAACTTGTCTAAAATCTCCTTGTGTTCTGACTGAGTGTGTTTTTCAGCTGATAGTATGCTAGCTTGCACTGCACTTGAATTGTTTTTAGTGCTGTTTTATCTGCTTTTCTGTACAAAATAATTAAGCTGGTTTCCTGCCTTTCCTGAAACTAGTCTAGTCCAGATACAGATTTGCAGTATCCAGGACTGTTTGTAAACTTCTGAGTCCCACAACCCTTTCTGTGTTGAAGAAAAGCCTTCTAGCCTATCAGTGGGAGTGGTAAGCACTAGGTAGCCTATCTACCACAATAGGAGTGGTTTCTGGTCCAGAAATTGTAGTTTATTGGCCGTTTAGTAAGTTTTCCATCTCTTTCAACTCTCTGGTTTAAAAGTCCACGTTTGCACTTTTTTCCTGTCTTTTCTGTAACTAGACTAGTTCAGATACAGATTTGCCATATCCAGGACTGTTTGTAAGCTTCTGAGCCCTCCAAGCATTTCTGTGTGTTGAGGGAAACCTTCTAGCTTATCATTGAGAGTGGTAAGCACTAGGTAGCCTTTCTACCACAAGAGGAGTGGTTTCTGGCCCAGAAATTGTAGTTTATTGGCCATTTGGGAAGTTTTTTTCCATTTCTTTCATCTTTCTGCTTTAAAAGCCCACATTTGCTCTTGTTTCCCACCTTTCCTGTAACTAGTCTAGTCCAGATACATATTTTCTGCTTCCAGGACTGTTTGCAAGCTTCTGAGCCCTCCAAGCCTTTCTGTGTTGAGGGAAGCCTTCTAGCTTATCAGTGGGGGTGGTAAGCACTAGATAGACTATTTACTACACGATGATTATTTTTTTGCCTAGAAATTGTAGTTTATTGGTTGTTTGGGCAGTTTTTTCCATCTCTTTCAACTTTCTGGTTTAAAAGCCTGTATTTGCACTTGCTTCCCGCCTTTCCTGTAACTAGTCTAGTCCAGCTACAGATTTGCTGTATCCAGGACTGTTTGTAAGCTTCTGAACCCCCCCCCAAGCCTTTCTGTGTTGAGGGATGCCTTCTAGCTTATCAGTTTGAGTGATAAGCACCGGGTAGCCTATCTACCACTAGAGGAGTGGTTTCTGGTCCAGAGATTGTAGTTCATTGGCTGTTTGTGCAGTTCTTCCATCTCTTTCAACTTTCTGGTTTAAAAGACCACATTTGAGCTTTTCCCACCTTTCCTGTAACTGGTCTAGTCAAGATACAGATTTTCTGCATCCAGGACTGTTTGCAAGCTTCTGAGCCCTCCAAGCCTTTCTGTGTTGAGGGAAGCCTTCTAGCTTATCAGTGGGGGTGGTAAGCACCAGATAGACTATCTACTACAAGATGATTATTTTTTTGCCTAGAAATTGTAGTTTATTGGTTGTTTGGGCAGTTTTTTCCATCTCTTTCAACTTTCTGGTTTAAAAGCCTGCATTTGCACTTGCTTCCTGCCTTTCCTGTAACTAGTCTAGTCCAGCTACAGATTTGCTGTATCCAGGACTGTTTGTAAGCTTCGGAACCCCCCCCCCAAGCCTTTCTGTGTTGAGGGATGCCTTCTAGCTTATCAGTTTGAGTGATAAGCACCAGGTAGCCTATCTACCACTAGAGGAGTGGTTTCTGGTCCAGAGATTGTAGTTCATTGGCTGTTTGTGCAGTTCTTCCATCTCTTTCAACTTTCTGGTTTTAAAAGACCACATTTGAGCTTTTCCCACCTTTCCTGTAACTGGTCTAGTCAAGATACAGATTGGCTGTATCCAGGTCTGTATGTAAGCCTTTGAGGACTGTGTGTAAGCTCCTTAGTCCCTCAAGCCTTTCTGTGTTGGAGGGAAGCCTTCTACTTATCAGTGGGAGTAGTAAGCACTAGGTAGCCTATCTACCACACGAGGAGTGGTTTCTGGCCCAGAAATTGTAGTTTAGCGGCCGTTTGGACAGTTTTCCATCTCTTTCAACTTTCTGGTTTAAAAGTCACACTGATTGTTTTCTGCTTTTCCTGTATTCTAGTCCTGATACAGATTTACTGTATCAAGAACTGTTTATATGCTTTTGAGCGGTACCAAAATCTGCTGTTCAATTTTTCCCTTAAATCTGCTAGTTCTCTCCTCTCCTGCACTTCTACTAGCTTATTAGTATAGCAATTTACCAGACTTCTTGTTAAAATTATTGTAGCACACAAAAGTGCTACCAGCACTAAACATTCTACAAGGAAACAGCTCCAGTACTTATTATTAATGCCAACTCCTCCAGGCATGTCTAAAGGTCAGTTCCCTGTGCTTTCTCCTATCAACCTGGTGAACTTGGGCATCCTCAGGCAATGTAGCAACTGCCTCATGTACACTGACAACCCTTTCCTCTTACTTCCCAACACTCAGACTTACGAGAGATGCACTTATATATCCAAACTGGAAGCCATGCACTCTCTAGCTGGTCAAGAGGAGAAGGTCAACACTTGCACCATACCGCATGAAACTCATAGCCCTCCAGAACACAGTGGCACTGCCTTCACATTGAAACACAAACCACACACCCACCTTTGTGGAGGCTCTCAATAAAAATCTACGCAAACAGCAGAGACCTCCAAGGCAGAAATGCACTAGACGAGCACAATACAACACTAATCATGAGACACATAACTCTCCTAAACAGTGTGCCACTCAACAAAAGCCCCTAAGGCAAAACAGCATGCCCAATACACTAGTCAAAGGTGACTTGATAGTGAGGCACACTGATGTCCCACTCACTAGGTTGAATAAGGAGAATGTAACAGTCAGCTGCCTGTCTGGTGCCAGGATCCACTACATAAAGCACCCACTCAGGTCCCTCAACAGCAAGTACAAATATGGCTCTGTTATTGTACATGTGGGTGTGAATGACCTGAGATGTACCTCCCTGGACTACATGAAGAGAGACATGGAGGAGCTCTCAGATTATGTAGCCCAGGCGGGTATGACCCTAGCCCTGAACAGCATCTTACCCTCACCCAGACTGATACCACAGTACAAGCAGAAAATGATTGATTTCAACAACTGGCTTAGTTTCTAGTGTACCACTGTAACAGCTACAAGCAAATGCAATCTGAGGGTCATGCTGCTCAACGCTAGAAGTCTAAATCTCAAAATTCACTCCTTAAAATGGAGAACATCAACATTTGTGCTGTAACAGAGACCTGGTTCAAGGCAGCAGAAAGCACCCCTGCACTACCAGGCTACAAGTCATTCCAGCCTTTTCAGACCCATAACTTGGACTGAAGCTCAAAAGGAAGTGGTGTTTCCATATTCATAAAGGAGGTGCACGCCTCCAGACTGGTAGCCCAACATAACGCATCTGAGATACTTCAGGTGCAGCTAACATTGGGTAAGACAGCAATTCAGGTCGTAGCCTGCTGTAGGTCCCCAACCATGTCCCAAGACACACACTCCATGTTCCTAAGCACCCTGGAGAATATTTGGGTCTAACCTAACACCCTCATACTGGGCGACTTCAACTATCCCTCCATTAACTGAGAAAGCTACTCATGTACCAATACACTTGCCCAATGTTTCCTGGAATTCATTAATTCCAATGCCCTGGACCAGCTCTTTCTTACCCCCACTAGAGGTAGCAATATCCTTGACCTGGTCATTACCAACATGGGCAACCGCTGCTCTACACCAATAGTCAACTCCTCCCTGGTTAGATCCGACCACAAACTAATCATCTTGGATGTCCACATCTCTCCCACCCCCCCCCTGCAAAGGAAACCACCATGAAAAACTTCTCCAAGGCTAACTTTGGGCTCCTAAATGCAGTGATAGCTAACTTCATGGCACCCATGCAAATGGAGAATATTTGCATGACTGCTGAATCATACACCAATGCACTGTACAAACACGTGCACAAATGCATGGATCTTGCCATACCCAATAGAACCAAGACACTCTCCTACAAAAAAAGGAAGTCAATCTGGTGGTCCCCTGCCATAAACAAACTCTACAACAGAAGGAGGAAACTGATGCAGAATAAGATGAAGTCCCAGGAGTGGAAAAACTCCCTTATCAGCCTCAACAAAAAGTTGAGATCCCTCATCAAATCCTCCAAAGCTAGCTATGAAAACAGAATTGTAGCAGATAGTAAAGACAACCACAAGGCCTTCTATAGTTATGTAAGGAATCTCCATGGCAGTAGCCAGATTTGCTCTTCACAATGGTACCTCCTATACCGAGCCAACAGATATTGCCAATATACTGGCCGACAGATTCAGTGCTAACTTTACCCCCCCCCCCCCTGCAGAGGACCAATCACAATACCAGTAGATTCCCAGGCACACAGTGTTACTGCTGCACAGGTAAAAGAGCACTGTCCAAGGCCAAGAATACAGCTTCTATGGGACCTGACAGTATCCCTGCTGTGCTGTACATGAACTACAGAGTGAACTGGCACATCACCTGTGTGCCCTGTTCAATCACGGCCTCACCTCAGGATTTGTCCCTACTGAATGGCACACTGCTACAGTCATCCCTCTCCACAAAGGATGAGCAACTACAGACCCTGGGAACTATCACCCCATTAGCCTGATGAGTCTAATATGCAAAGCTATGGAACGCATCATCATGGACTTAATAAACAAGGATATAGGGAATCTCCAAACTCTGGATCTCATACAGTTTGGTTTTGTGAAGGGTAGATCATGCCTGCTCAACTTGGTCAACTTTTTTGAGTCAGTCACCAGAGCTGTGGATGAAGGCAAGGTGGTTCATGCAGCCTACCTTGATCTGGTTACCTTGATCTGCCTTTGATACCATTCCCCACTCAGGAATCATAGAAAAACTCACTAAGCTAGGTATCAACCGCTATATCACTAGGTGGGTTGCAAACTGGCTCACAGACAGAACCCACAGTGTGAAAGTAGCTGACTCCAACTCAGACTGATGACCAGTCACGAGTGGAGTTCCACAGGGTTTGGTCCTGGGTCCTCTCCTGTCTGGTATCTACTTCTCTGAAGTCCAGGCTAACACGAAGGGTCCCTGCCTGACAAAGGTCACAGACAGTTGCAGGTTGGGAGCTATTATTAGCGCTCCAAGTGATGTTGACATCCTACAGAAAGGCCTCACTGAGACCGACAACTGTTGTCAGAACCACGGCCTTAAGCTCAATGCCAAAAAATGTGTCGTCATTCCCTTTGGGAAAAACCTGGTTCCCATGAATTACCACATCGATGGTAGTCAACTGAACACAGAAGGAGTTATAAGAGATCTGGGAACAAGGGTTGACAGCAACCTCTCTTTTGACAACCACATTGCCACTGTGGTCAGACAGTCCTTCTATGTGGCACATCTCATTACTAACGGATTTGCATCCAGGAAGAAAGAAGTCATTGTCTCCCTCTACTCTTCCCTCATTAGGCCAATCATCGAGTACAATACCCCATTTGGCATGCACCTCACTAGACACCTGCAACAACTGAAGACGTCACAGAAGTACCTCACAAAGAGGACCCTAGGCCTTAAACACTTGTCTTATATGGACAGACTCAAAAAATTCCAACTATTCTCTGTCTCATATCATCTACTTAGAGGCGATCTCTGCTTGAAGTGCAAAGCCATGTCTGACCCAGCTGTGTTAGAAATGCTACATCTAAAGAAATCCCAATCTCTCTGCACCACACGCTCCAGAGACCTCAACCTCATTACCACAATCAACAGAACACGCTGGAGGGACAGGTTCATAATACAGAGAGTGCCCAGGCTATGGAATAGACTTCCCATACATGTCAAGCAGAGCACCTCTCTTGATGAGTAGATGGGAAATAGAAAATTCACCCCAGGGATCACTCCAGTGGCTCTGCTCAACAGCGGCACTGGGAACTAAGGTCTGGTGGCACAATGCTAGGGTAATCCTATGGGCTAGGCTTGTAAAGGCTCCAGGGCCATTAGCCTAGTACACACTTATGAATCACGTACACAGTACAGTCATGTATAAACTACCATAACAGTAGATGTTCGAATTAATTATTGTTGCAAAAGCCACTTCCTCCATTCATTCCCATATTTTTTCTTTTTTTCACCAGACTGTGAGATTTTTGGTTTTATGTTCCTATCTGGCACTGCTCTAGCCTACCTATCTTCTTAGCCAAAAAAAAACATTGCTATTTTGATGCCCTAGCTCTCTTCCATTTTAGTCTGCATCCCTCATGCATATCAGTGGCTACTGCACATAGGGAAGAAGCCTAAAACCTTGGAAGCCAGCCAGATGGTCCAGTCCTTGATAGGATGTGCCATATTGCTTAAGGCTACTGCAGCAGTGAGTTATTTAAAAATCTACTAGCATGGTAAGTTTAATTACATAACTGTACTTTATAAAATAGCAATAAAAAAGAGAAATGGTGCAATAAATAGCAACATTGTGAAACATATTTTCTGTTACTCCACATGCATCATGCGACAAACAACTGCAAATCTAACCCTGTCATGCCACATTCAGATGCACAGCCACCACACACACACACGCACACGCACACACACACACATAAACACGCACACACATGCACACACACGCACACACACACACACACATACACACACACACACACACACACACACACAGCCAAAGCAAAGCAGTATTAAATGTGACAACATGCACAGACACACACCCTTTATACAGGAGAAATACAAAGAAAGGCTCACCTCTCTAATCATGTTGTGATGGCACACCTACTCCACTGAGACTGGGTCTCCCAGGAAAAATAATGTGACCCCCATTGCAATGATATGTTCTTTTTCTGGAACACCACACATCCATACAGATTTCAAGCTATTAGTTGTACCAAAGTACATTTGTGTTTGTGGTTGAACACTTCCAAGCCTGGAATGAACTTGGTGAATTCTGCTGCCTCTTATTAGAAGAAATGCATTGGCACTAGCCACCACCACACCACTGCTCTTTTTCTAGTGGTATGCAGAGTATGCAACTGACCTGTGATATCAGTGCCAGTCATGTGATTGATATAGCATGACAAGAGAGATGGACAGGGTATCTGAATACAGGTGCCAGCTCTGTGCCTTCTCCACACAGTGCAAATATGTACTACTGGTCCTGTGTTAGTTGTTAGAAGAAAGATTGTATGATTTTCTTTCCATGCTAAAGCAAGCAACATTCCACTCTGCCTGTGAATAATGTCTCCTCTATGGAGCTTTGTCATAGCCACATTATTTTGATAACATGGCCATCCAGCACAATTGGTGTACATCGTTCCACACCAGAATTTATTTGCTGCAATAATGCATTAGCTAGGTCTACTGATGTGAAGAAATTATCAAAATATGCATGGTGATATTTACCACATAAATCCTTTGTGGTATCTGTTAATATACGATATGCAAATACAACCTCAGGTGTGCCTTCTTCCTTTCCAGTATAAATATGCAAATGACTCTTTGTGGCCATCAACCAGCACCCACACTTTGACACAATACTTTTGTGGCTTGGCCAGCATGTACTAATGGAACTCCAGGTGACCTAAGAATGCCACTATAAACTCATCTAAAGAAACCTCTCTATGAAGTTATATATTGGCTTTTGATAGCCTCAGGTAGGACATCCATTACAGGGCATATGTTGTACAGCTCAGCTCTGGGGGGGGGGGGGGGGTTGATGGTGTTATCACAGAGGTAGAAGTACTGTTAGTTTTTTTTTTAACCATACATGTGGCATAATTTTTGTGATGTGGTAATTGTCATAAAATTGGTATGTTATCCAGTACTTCCTGAACTTAGGAAGAGGTACCACTCTCATGTAAACCTGCATTCTAAGGAAAACCTTCATATCCTCAGCATGTACTGGCATCTACCATGTGTACATTTTTCCTGCAGCTTACTGACACTGAAAACTGCACCAGTTGTTCTCTTCTAATATGTGATGGTACACAGAGTTTGGGAACACAAGAATGAAAAAAAATCTAGATCATTTTTCCCACTAGTCAGCCATTGATAGACTCACATATCACACAAAATCTGTCACATGATCATGATTAGTAACCCACTGGCATGTGGATGTGGGTCACATGCATTTATTTATTTATTTATTGACATTTGTTGTCCGGGAAAGTCCACTGGGTCAGAAACACATTTTCAGTGGTCTGGGGAGAAAAGCTCCACAATGAGTAAAATAACAACATCAGATTACATTAGATAGGTAGTTGTACAATTCTAGAAAGAAAGACTTTAAACTATATAAAAAAATATAGACAACAATTATCACATCATAGCAAACTTTTATACAAATACTGTAGCACTTTCTATTTAACAGAGAGGTGAAGGTAAAGACATTTTGTAGAAAAAAAAGAAATTATATTTAATCCACTAGTGATTGGTTATAGCTTTCGAAAGAGTGAGTAATAAGGAGAAGATTATCCTGATTACTACTACTAGTGAGAGTCTGCTCTCTGTGGCATGTCCACACGTGATGGCTTTTTTTGGCCTGACTCCACATTCTCACTGTCACCAGCTGCTGGAATAGACTGCATCACCCAATACAATGGTTCAGCACATGGTGCATGGGGTCTATCTGCTGTGTGCTCATTGGTTCATCTTATGGTACAATGAGGCATATTCAATGTGTGCAGACTGTAAGTCTGATTCAGAGGGAATTGAACTACTCCCACATTCACAAGCTAAAAGCACGAGCTTATGAGCAATATTTCCAACTGACTGAATTATGTCTTAGAAGTTAGAATTGGCATGGTCCTTTGAGCTAGTAAAATGCAGAAGTGCAGTATCTCACTGTACCCGGTCGATCTGAAGTGGTACTACATCTCTTCAATGTCAGTGTATTGCAGCTACTTTCTGCTGCTTGGAAGTGCCACTATTTCTTTGCTATCACTTTTAGATTGCACTTGTTTTTGAATGTTTGCATGAGAGATTTGCTCTGCACCTGTCAGGGATTGCAGCAGCTTTCTTAAGTGTGGGGAGCTGAGAAAATGTTTGTGACAGAGCGATTGCAACCACTCCAGTGATGTCTCATGTGAGTCATCCGCATCATCACTACCCGAAGTGTCCTCAGTTCTATCTCCACTGTGATCACTGTTGTCCAAGGGAATGGCAAGGTCAGCATACTTTATACATCTGAATGACAGCCTACACTTTCATCCACAATTTTTATCTTTAGTTTCCTTTGAGCAATCAACCTCATTAAAGAGGTGGATTTCAGCACCCATACTTTGGTCTGAAGAACTTAACTGCTTGCAGATACAGAGGCTATGTATAACCTGATGGTTCAGTGATGAATTTTTGCTGTACACAGTCCAATAGTATCTTTTATTCCTCAGTGGCAATAGGTATCTTGAGTTGCTGCATCTTTTCCTTCAGCAGGTGTGTAATATCTTGAAATCTATAAAGATGCATAAATGAAGAATGCGCATAGATTCTTGTGAATCAGTATGATTGTCTGTTTCCACTTGGGATATGGCAAAGGTACTTCATGGCTTGATAAGTGCACCTAGTACTGGAATGTAGTGCAACAAAATGGTCATTTTCTGAGGACAAACCGTTATATTACTATTGTTGAAACCATGTGGAAATGTATACTTACAGACACAAAGGCCTGACATGAAAGATAAATGTTACATACTGGTCAGAGACACTAACACAGTTAATAAAATAAACCAGATTCCCTATATAATTAAATAATGAAATACAGTTACCAGAAATATGCTTCAACAAAAAGAATGCTATTACTATGATAACACAGAAGCTGTGCTCCTTGTTTTAGTGTTTCATTTTTATTTATTTGTTCTTTTTCATAAGGTAGAAAATAATCAATTCTGCTTGTACGTCAAGACAATGAATGTGTGAATGAAATTCATTAAAAGACAAGATTCCCAGGAACCAGAAATGGAACTCATTAATCTCCAAATTGCACTTGTATCTCATTTCCCACTGAACTTGTATCATAAATTAGTAACCTTCACTGCTAAGACCACTAAACTTACAGATACCAATATCTCAGAATACAGCAGATGAAATCACACTTAAATCAAGGGTAACATCAAAAAGACGACTAAAAACTTGAAGAATACTATCAGGAGTACAAAAGAAGCTCATGAATTTAGGTTAACATCTGAAGCTAAGGACAACTAGAAATCATTCTTTAGTTACATTCGAAAACTGAGAAATAACACCCAACATTGCTGTGACCTTATTCACAGTGGCACTAACTGCTCTGATTTGGTGTGCAGCAGTAGCAATGCTGACAGAAACCTGCTACACAAAGTCTGCTTGAAAGGAAGCCCAAGACTGCAGCTATTGCATTAAGGGCTTACAAAGGCCCAGCATAACAGGTCAGTGTGTATAACTACAGAGCTGTTTCTATCATTAAAGGCAGGCTCAGAATATTAGGTAAAGTTATATAAATAATTATTAACAAAATAAATGGCTAAATCATAAACATCATGCCATCACTAAAGATCTAGGGGCAGTTATACGAAACAATTTAAATCATTTACATTGTTTTTTCAGATAGAGTCCACCCCAGAAAATCAGCTTCAGCCCCATTGGCACCATACCCCTTCCAGATCACATTAGTGAACATCTAGAACCATGGATCTGCACTTTCTACCCATCTGTATAGCCAGCTTGGTTTACATGGGCATCCTAAAACAATGTAGTAATGGTGTCATGATTACTGAGAGCCACCTAATACTTAAACACATACACAAACTAACTCAGTGTGGGAAAGCTGTAGTTAACACAATGTTATTGCAGACAAAGCTCCCAAAACAACCAGTACAAAATAGCAAACAGGTTGTCAGTAACACACAATGCCATGATGTACCGGTCACACAGAATACAGACCAAACAGATAGGCATGTGTATGCTGAGGCTGTTAAAACTAACCTACCTAAACTACAAAGACCCGCTAAATGAAATCCAAATCAGACTACCCTCAGCCACTTCTACTATGAGTGGACAAAACTGAATAGATCGAGGATTGGAATTGCCAAACTGCATTTTCCAAAAGAAACAGTGAGAAAACACATTTCAAGTGCTACTTGCATGAGAACAAGCCCCCCCTCCAACCCCCACAAACTTATATATACCAACTCTACACTGACACCAACTTGAAGAAGAAAGAAATGCCCCCATAAAAGGACAACACTGCAGGCAAAACTTGTCAACATTGATTTTCTATGAGCACCAGTCATCAGTGAGTTGAACCTCAGGCAACTGAAAATTGAGAGTTCAGTCTTCGTCCACCCATAAGTTACCCCCCCCCCTTCAACCACCTCACAAAACTCAAATCAGGCAGCACCCACCATGAAATGTGTATCTATGTTTCATAGTGTCTTATCTCAAAAGTTAAAAAGGCAAACCTCTACACAATCCAATATTTCAGTCATAGGTGATTCCATAGTGAGACACATTTGGTGCACCACTCACCAGGCTGCAGACAGAGAGGGTCGCCTCCTTTATATTACTGGAAAGCTGCCCCAGTGATGTAGGAGATGTCGTTATAGGAACAGAAGGACAACTGATATAAAATTCTGAAGTAAAACCAGTACAAGACTGAAGTCTGCAGAGTGACTTACAAGAAGTGCTAGCTGAGAGGCAGAGAAAGCTGGCATTTTTATTGGTGCCGCAACTGAAAGAATGTTTAGTAGCCTAATGTGTAAGGCTGGGATTAGTTAGGGCTAGGGGACAGAGGAAGGGGTAAGGCTAGGATTACCACACATAAGTAAGGGGCTATGGGAAGGGGCAACCAAACCGGACATATATACTTACATACCCAACATAAGGTAACTATATACATATATAGATACATACCTGACATAAGGTAACTATATAAATATATACATACATACCTGACATAAGGTAACTGTATATATATATATATATATATATATGTATATATATATATATATATATATATATATATAATATATACATATATATATATATATATATATATATATATATATATACATACATACATACATACCCGACATAAGGTAACTGTATTCATATATACATAAATATCCGACATAAGGTAATTGTATTCCTATATACATACATACATACATACATACATACCTGACATAAGGTAAGTATATATATATATATATATATATATATATATATATATATATATATATTCACTTTAGAAGCTGAAAATACTGAAATATCGAAATTCAGTATTTCGAGCCCATAAAGTGGAATCCTGAAAACAGCGAAACCTCAGAAGCATGAAATTCAAAACCTCGCATACCGGAGGTTTTGAATTAGCGCTTCTGGTGTTTCACTTTTATTATGGATTCAGGTAAGTGTTGATGTGTTAAGGGTTTCGGGTAGAGGCTGTGGTGTGTGTTTTGTTGCTGTGATGTGTGTGTGCGAGGAGAATGTAGTTTGTGTGGTGGTGTTTTTTGTGTTTTTGCATGTAGTGCAACCTTGGAGTTAGAATATTTAAGTAGGGTGGGTGTGGGGGATATGTAGTACAGAGTGTGTGTGTGTGTGTGTGTGTGTGTGTGTGTGTGTGTGTGTGTGTGTGTGTGGGGAGGAAGGTGTGTTTTTGTGGACAGCAGAAGCGCTAAATCAAAATCTCCAGTATGCGAGATTTTGAATTTCGCGCTTCTGAGTTTTCGTTCTTGTTAGATTTCGACTTTATAACCTTGAAATACTGTATTTCAACATTTCAGTATTTTGAGGATATAAAGTGAATCCATATATACATACCCGACATAAGGTAACTGTATTCATATATACATACATGCCCAACATAAAGTAACAGTATACATGTACATACATACATGACAGACATAAGGTAACTGAATGCATATATACATACATACCTGACATGAGGTGGTGGTGCTGCAGCAACATTGTCACCTCACAGTAAGACGTTGTCCTGTTCGTTTCTCAGCTAGAGTATCTTCTGTGTGGAGACATGTGTGAATGGGCGTATCTTCGTTGAAGGTTGTGTGTCAGAGCTGGCAACTCCGCACGTAAAAATCTACTGCCAATCATTAGCGGACTGGAGTTCATAGGTTCAAAGGTTCATAGGTAGATACTAGGCTATCTGCCCTAGGGCATTTATAAGCCTAGCCAGAGTGCATTTGGCTTCCTCCTCCCTATTAGATTAGCATACTGTGCCTCTGTAAAGTAGGTCACAGAAGGTACCCTTTAAGATTAGTTTACTGTGCCTCTGTCTAGCAGGGACACAGAAGAGATCCCAGGGGGGAATTTGCGATTTCCCATCCACGCGTCCAGATTTCGCTTGAAGAGTGTCAGCAAGGGGCTATCTCTAACATAAATTGGGATTTTATTCCAGAGTGAGGGGAACCTCTGGGAAATGAATCTGTCCCTCCAGCATGTCCTATTTATTTTTGTGCTGAGGTTTAAGTCCCTGGAGCGTGTAGCTCTAAGGGACTTGGACTTTTTGAAGTGGAGCATGTCCATTAATTCTGGGTTTGACATGGCTTTGTATGTCAGGCATAGATCGCCTCTGAGTAGGCGGTAAGCAACTGAGTAGACCTGGAGTTTCTTTAGTCGAGCTGCATAGGACATCTGTTTGTAGCCCATGATCCTCTTGGTGAGGTACATTTGGGGTCTCTCCAGTTGCTGCAGGTGTCGGGTAAGGTACATCCCAAAAGGGGCATTGTGTTCAATTATGGGCCTGATGAGCGATGAGTAGAGGGGCACAATGACCTGTCTTGATCTCGATGCGAACCCTTTCATGATAAGGTGGGCTATATAGAAGGTCTTTCTAACCACTTTGGCAATGTGATTATCAAAGGAGAGATTACTATCTACGTTGGTCCCCAAATCTCTAATTACTTCTTCCGTACTTAATGGATTACCACCTATGTGGTAATTTGTGGGCACCTTGTTTTTCCCAAAGGGGATGACTATGCACTTTTTAGCATTTAGCTTGAGGCCGTGGCTCTGGCACCAAGCATCCATCTCTGTGAGACCCTTTTGGAGAATGCTTGTGTCAGCTGGTGATTCGATTATGGTCCCCAGTTTGCAGTCATCTGCAAACATTGTCAGCCATAATCCCCCCATGTTAGCCTGAACCTCAGAGAGGTATATACTGAACAAGAGAGGTCCCAGAACTGAGCCCTGTGGGATGCCACTTGTAGCTGGTTTGGATTCGGACATGGCACCTGCGATTCTGACCATGTGGGTTCTATCTCTGAGCCAGTTTGCAACCCATCTTGTGATATAGTGGTTGATATTTAAGCTCGTAAGCTTATTTATGATGCCCGAGTGGGGTATTGTGTCGAAGAGTTTTGCAAGGTCCATGTAGGCTGTGTGGACTACCTTGCCCTCATCTATGGCTTTGGTAACTGTTTCAAAGAAATCAACTAGGTTTAAGAGGCAAAGCCGAATTGAGTAGGGTCCAGTGTCTAGAGGCTCCCAATGTCTTTGTTTATGAGTTCCATGATAATACGCTCCATAGCTTTACAGACCAGACTAGTCAGGCTTATGGGGTGATAGTTCCTGGGGTCTGTTGTGGCACCACCTTTGTGGAATGGGACCACTGTAGCTGTACGCCATTCTTTGGGTACATATCCTGTAGTAAGGCTAAGTTTGAAGATTGACTTAATGTGAGGGTTCAGTTCTTCTTGGAGCTCATGTAAGACACAGCCTGGGACACCGTCCGGTCTCATAGATGCTGTGTTTTTTTGCTTTGGAGAGGGCAGCTTTCACCTGTGCAGCTGTGATGTCAGGGAGGTTACATTCAGTTGGGATAGGCATTTGCTCCTTTGGGGGGAAGGGGGGGAGAAGTTTGCGCTGAATCTGTCTGCCAGGATGTTGGCTATGTCTGTAGGTTCGGTATATTTTGTACCGTTATGCAACAATTCAGAGCATATGTGGGAGTTTCCACACATATTCCTGACATAACTAAAGAAGGCCTTGTGATTATCTTTAGTGTCTAGGGCAATTTTTCTTTTGAAACCGGCCTTTGATGATTTTATGAGGGATTGAAGTTTCTTGCTAATACTGATCAGAGATGCCTTCCCTTTCTGGGATTTTGCACTGTCATGTAGTAGCTTCCTCCTTCTGTTGTATAGCTTATTTATGGCTGGGGTCCACCAGACTGGTCTCCTGTTTTTGGAGGAGTGAGTCTTGGTTTTATTTGGGATAGCACGATCCATGCATTCCTGCAGGTGCTCATAGAATGCATTTGTAAAGGATTCTGCGGATTTGGCTGTATTAACCTCTGGCCCGGGGGCTTTGAAGGATTCCACCGCTGTGGCGACCCCTAACCGGGAAAAGCCGAAAGACACAACAACAACAACAACCTGACATGAGGTAACTATATACATATATACATACATAGCAAACATAAGGTAAAGATATACATATATATATATATATATATATATATATATATATACATGTGTGTGTGTGTATGTATATATATATATATATATATATATATATATATATATATATATATATATTTATATGTATGTTTGTATATTTTATATAAATATATATATATATATATATATATATATATATATATATACATACATACATACATATACTATAAACATATATACATACATACCCAACATAAGGTAACTATATACATGTATACATATATACATACATCAATTAATGACATAATACTTCATGTTTATACCATTTCCTTTGTTTCTCTATCTAATCTACACCTATTTTCCTTATATTAAATTTTTTTTATATATTCATAAATGTAATTTTCCTCCAGTACCCTGTCTTTTTCTTAAATTTTTGCCAGAAATTCTTAGATTTTTTTCATATTAACTTACTTAATAACACTCTTTCATTATATTTTTATTATTTTTTTTCAAGATACAAACCAAATGCAAATAACCTTGTGTTGGGGAAAGCCTCCACCCCCAATCTTATATATATATATATATATATATATATATATATATGGGTCTACTTCATTTCACCTAACTTCCAATTCACTGACTCCCATTTGACTGAGACCAAATTATTGAAATTTCATTTCACTGACACTTCATTTCACTGACAGTTCATTTGACTGACAAGTATTATTAGCAAGAAAATGGAATATGCCCCCTTCCCCACTGTAGTGCGACCCTGGAGTTAGAATATATAGTTGGGGGGTGTGGGGGGTGAAGCCCCCCACTTACTTTTCTTTTACTAAGCAATATTATATCAAAACTTAACAATATCATATGAAATGAAGTGGGGTGCTGCGCCCCCCACACCCCCCCAACTATATATTCTAACTCCAGGGTCGCACTACAGTGGGGAAGGGGGCATATTCCATTTTCTTGCTAATAATACTTGTCAGTCAAATGAACTGTCAGTGAAATGAAATCTCAGTCAAATGAAATTTCAGTGAAATGGGGTCAGTGAAATGAAAGTCAGTGAATTGGAAGTTAGGTGAAATGAAGTAGACCCATATATATATATATATATATATATATATATATATATATATATATATATATATATATATACCAACTCTGGGATCACCAGACCTAGGAGAAAGGGAATATTTTGAGAAATGGCCATATCTGACTTGTTACATGCAAGTCCGCTTTTTCTCCGATTCAGTCTCTATATTTTGGGACTTGTTGAGGCTCTTCCTGATATTTTAAATGGTTACCTTTTCTCTAGCATAATTAACTCACAAAAGACTCACTTTGTTACATATAGCACATAATCAGTTTGCATTGTTTCACTGTATGACCCTTAGACCTGCTAATTCAATGTTCAAATGATCTACAGCAATGTCAAGATTCTGGCTTTCTCCAATATAAAAATGTGACTTTTTGTCCACTAATTACAATCATACTAGGCATATGAACAATGTCACCACTAATATAATCAAGGGAAAGTCACACATCCCAAGCCTCAGTCTACAGACTCTTTTTACACCCAGAACTTGTGTAATGTTATAGACAGCATGACATTTTTCTGTAAAATATTTTTGTGAATCTAGATCTCAGCAGTAATACATTTTAATCATTTTTTTCTTTTTGCTGGATTTTTTTTAAGTTAACATTTAACTATTCCATAGATACACTTATTTTTTTAAATCAAACACAGTCACAAATTGTTGTAAAGGAAATATTTGTCACATTGCAAAACTGCTCCAAGCTTGAGTGAAAAAGTGTTCTGACATCTTAAACTTTAAACACGAAAGACATTACAGCATTGTCCCAAAGATGATACTTGTTAATGAGTGCATATTTTATTTTTTGAGCATCATTCTTACCACTACCAATTATGCTTGTGAATTTCTCCCTATCACTCCTTTGCCTCACCACAACTTCCTTTCTTTAGCTGACCTATTTTTCCATTTCCACCATGTCTTTCTTAACCTGTTCTAACAGACCATCAATATAGCCTTTAAGGCCAAATAATCTTTTATTTAGATGGCTCCTCTGAGTACAAGCCTTTAAATGTTTGAGACCACATTTTCTTGCAAAATGACTTCATCTAGTTCTTCCTTTGCAGTTTCATATAGTATTCTTCAAAGGCCAAAGCCAAGTAAATGCAGAAGACATATGCAAATAATTTACCATTACTTAATTCCTGCAAAAGCAAGGTAAGTCTGAGGGTTGCCATTCTTTTCAAATAATCTTGTTTTATTATTTTTGCCATCTGTATTAACAGGCAGTGCACCCATATATCAAAAAGGGAATTATTTCCCCAAGATTAAACTCCCACAGAGACTGAGCACCAACTTGGAGATACATCCTTTTGTTGATGTTTTATGATTACATCTGTTTAACAGCACCATAGGTGTGGTAAACATGTAGAGGTATATATGACTGACCTGACATAGACACCTTAGGGTGCATTAAACTGAAGAAAGCGCACATGAGTATATTTGTCTACTTCTGCTCTGACTGCAGGCCCCCTCCCCAGTTTGGTTTGCCTTCCCTCCTTCTCCAGAGGTAGCATTTTTATGACTTTGAATAGTTTTCATCTTTTATACAGCTTCTATACTTACAACACAAATCGTAGTAAAGGAACTTATCCCTACAGACTGGTCACTGCTGTATTCAGCCACCTGCCACAACAATGCTCTCATAGTATTCCTTCAGCATTATCAGATTTTGCTCACACCTTCCCCATCCACAAAACCACTATTTTCCTACGTCAATTACCCATGATTCTGCTTTAAGGCAGTAAAAAAGTAAGCAAAAATCCACAGTTTCTAGACAGCAAACCCACTAAGCCACAGTTCATCTTCACTGATCCACTAATCAGCATTTATAACCTGTCAATCACTAACAAAACATTACCAAAACTATGCAAATATGCCATTATAGTCCCACTTCCTAAAGTACCTAACACAAGATCTGCTGAAGACTACTGCCCCATAACCAATCTGGAACCACAGCTATTCTCACCCTTACTAATAAGATTTACTCAATCATGGAAGCAGGCAAATTGACAGGTGCAATATTTATTGACCAAAAAAGAGCATTTGAATGTGTGAACCATAATACTCTCCTAAAAGAACTCCAAAAATGTAATTTATCTGATGAAGTATGTACATGGTTCAGGAGATACATTCAATTGAATGTTTACCATAAATGCTATTTCACCACTCCCAGCACCTTCATTTACTAACACTTATGTCCTACAAGGTTCTATACTAGGTCCTTTTTTATTCTGTCTATTTATTATGTCCTTCCATTGTACCAACTCACCCTTAATTGTATTCTTTCTGCCAGTGATAAAGTCATATTCAGATCATCAGGCTCTCATAAACAAATAAATGTATCACTGCAACATGAATTTGAATTTGAACTCCCCTGGAACTGGTTACATCTCAATAAATGTTCCCACAACACAAAAATTGATAATCATGATTCTCAGCACCAGAAAGAGGCCCTGCTCCTCCCAATCAATTATTATACTTGAAGAAAATCAAAGTCCACTTCCATTAGTAACACACTAATACCTCAGGATGTGATAATCCAACATTATCTTTTCTAACCCATATCCAACATCAGTCAAAGAAAATCCTTACTGAATTAAGGATGACCTATAAAATATATCACTTTCTTAACAATTACATAAAGTCAAGCTGCTGTTATATTACCTCGACTCAGATATTCCCTTCCCTATTGTACTGCACTCCCACAGAATCTCCACATACTACAGAAATAGACTTCTTAGGTTCATCCACCACAGCCCCCACTGTTGCTTTATCATCATTTAATCAAACAGTCTCTCAGTGAAGGGCAACACTACTTTACTAATTATTTATTATATTTGTCCTTTGACAACCAGGAAAAGTACAACTGAGCCAATGGCCCATTTTCAGTGGAGGCCCATGGTGAAATGCTCCACAACAAATTCAAAATCATTTAAACAATAGTTGATGAGTAATTATATACAGGGGAGAAAAGCTGTACAACAAATTAAACTCATTACAATAGAATGGGGTGTACCTTTCATACAAGAGGATAAAAGCCCCCACAACAGATTGAAATACATCTACAGAATATTGCTAGAAGAAATTGTGATCAAAAATGTAATGTGTACTGCATGTAGCAAGACACTTTGCAGACATGGAGAGGCTATGTCGAGTAATGCAATGTATAGTTATTCAAAATATTGACTGTATTATGAATAATATATGGAGGTGGGAAATTATTCCAATGCCAAAACAGACAAAGTAATAGAATGTCGTGAGGAGTAATAATGAGCAGGAGGGAAAATTAACAACATGATGGGGGAGAGATGATTAGCATTGGAGAGAAGAGACTATCATGGAAGGACACTAGAGAAGAAATAAATAGTAGTAAGTGTTGGCTGAAGAGGTTGAAAAGCATACATTAGTAATATTGTATCATTAAAGAAAGAGCTTCTTTTGATTTCTATCTGCTAAGATAGAAAGGTGTAAGTGAATTCAGAGTTAAAAAGGCATAGTTTTGGTAAGCAGGTGGTCATGCATCAGTTTTGAGGGTAGTGCAGATACAGGTACAGGTATCAGAAAGATATTTTTTTAGAATGGAAAAGTTGATAGCTTATTTAAGAAATAAGGGGGTAGAGTTCCTGACCTCTTACACAGCTGAGAGAGAGAGGGGGTTTCCTCCTCACAGGTGTGATTTGTAGGTAGTGAGGAGCATTTTGTTTTCAGATAGAAAGGGCCTATTAGTGGTGTATGTATCGAATAATTCTAGTATGACTCTGCTTTGCTCTGGTTTGTATATTCGTTTTTGGACTAGGAGTAGCTGGGTGTATGTGAGTTGCTCAGGTAATTCAAGCCAATCAAGCTGTTTTTGGTGCTAAGCATTAATGAGTTGTCTTCAAAGAGTTAGTGTCAGATTTTGCTATTTGACCTTTATTAATACCCTACCACTGACAGTCATAAATAACCATTATTACCCTCTTTTTGAAAACCTTTCCCAGCTTAGTAGTATCGCATATTCCCTTAGGAGTACTAATGAGAAAGATTCCCTAAAAGTGTATCGGTGACAGTTACCCATTTCATTTCTTTGATAAAAAAGGTTAGAACACAGTGTACCTCTGCCCACTTTTCCCTATCTAATACTAACCAGTACAACACTAATTAATTTGATTCAAAAGTGCTATATGTGTTACATATATTGTCTTGTACTAACCATTCATGGCCTTCCCTTACAGTGCTAATCACTTGCTTGCTAACTGTGGTTAATTGGTTAATTCAAAACTTTTCATACACTGTAAACATTAATTTACACTTATGACATATTCTCCATCCTACACCAGTTACCCAAACCTACCTCACCTAATCACTTCTAAAATGTGCATCACAATCTTTCAGCACACCCTTACTGCAGGTTCTGATATTACAATACCTATATCCTTTTCCTTCTCAGAATATTTCCTAGCAATTGCCTTCATAATAGTCTTTGTCTTTACATTCTTGGATTAAATATATCATTTTCATTCTCAGACTCACCTGTGTATTGTTTTATTGCAGATATCATCATCATAGATGTGCATTGATGAACTGCATAGGACACCAGAGATTTATTACTCCTATTTCTGTATATATCACTATCATAGATGTGTGTTGGTGGACTGTATAGAACATTACGAGAGATCTGTTACTCTATTTCAGTATATACCATTTCCATAGATGTGTGTTGGTGGACTTTATAGAATATTACCAGAGGTCTGTTACTCTTTTTCTGTATATGCCATTATCATAGATGTTTATTGGTAGAATTTATAGAATATTACCAGAGATCTGGTACTCTATTTCTGTATATATCATTATCATTGAAGTGTGTTGGTGGAATGTATAGAACATTACCAGAGATTTGATGCTCCTATTTACATATATATATATATATATATATATATATAAATATATATATGTATATATACACATTTATATATATATATATATATATATATATATATATATATATATATACATTTATATATATATATATATATATATATACACATTATATATATATATATATATATATATATATATATATATATATATATATATATATGTAGGTTTACTTTCAAATTTGCGAATGTCAAAAAAAAAAAAAAAAAAGTAAAAGACTGACTCACGTCCAATTTTCCAATTTCAGAATGTTGAAAAGATCACAATGTCACAAACATACTTCCTGTTGCAAATTCGACCTTTGTTGTCATTTGTAGACTGCAGTCCTATACTGCACATCATGTCATGTAAAGATTGGGTCTATATTATAAGCATGAAAACCCTAAACTGCAAACACTCACATGAGCGAAAATGCCGGTAATTGAACTTGCTATCAACCCACCCACCCCACTAACTATATATTCTAACTCTGAGGTCACACTACAGTGAGGAAAGGGCAAATATTCCACTCCTCACTGTGACATGACCCCACAATCACACTTTTGATTCCCAGCATTTTCACTCATATGAGCATTCGCGGTTTAGTCTTTTCGTGATTCTGATATAGACCCGTAAAGATTTTGGAGTGGAGCAAGCTCCCATGCCCCACCCATGTGGAGGGCTGCGCCTCCCACATCCTCCGCAGATTATATATTCCAACTCCGAGATAGAACTACAGTGGGAAAAAGGGTATGTTTCCTGATCTGCACTTTACCTCAATCTCAAGTAATAACATTGACTGCATATGTGCGAATCTACAGTGCATTCGCGGAACCGGAGGCTCACAAACATGAAGGTTCGGCGAACACGGGACTCAGCTAACTGTAATTTGACATTCCGTGTTCACCGAACCTTCATTCATTATTATGTTTGTAAGCCATATATATATATATATATATATATATATATATATATATATATATATATATATATGTCCTCCCCGCGGTTGGGTAGCATTTGAAAGACATGCGTGCGTAAATGGGCGTGCCTTCGTTGAAGGTTGAGCGTTGAGCTGGCACCTCGGCGTGTCGTAAAAATCTACTGCCAATCATTAGCAGCCTGGAGTTCCACTGTGGTGACCCCTTACTGGGAAAAGTCGAAAGACAAACAACAACAACATATATATATATATATATATATATATATATATGGATCTACTATTTTTCACCGAAAGCACATTTCACTGAAACACATTTCACCGCGCACATTTCAATGAAAGCACAATTCACAGAAAACACATTTCACCGAAACACATTTTCCAAAAGTGATATATGGCCTTTTCCTCACTGTAGTGCGACCCTGGAGTTAGTATATATAGTAAGGGGATATATGTAATTGCAATATATTACTGTTCTTTGACAATAATATATACATAAAATATGTGGGGGGCTATGCCCCCCACACCCCCCAATGTGGAGTGCAGTTCCCCCCATACCCTCCCTTACTATATATACTAACTCCAGGGTCACACTACAGTGGGGAAAAGGTCATATATCAGTTTCGGTGAAATGTGTTTCGGCGAAATGTGTTTTCGGTGAATTGTGCTTTCAGTGAAAAGTGCACACTAATTTGGTTTTCAGTGAAATGTGCTTTCGGTGAAAAGTAGTAGATCTATATATATATATATATATATATATATATATATATATATATATATATATATATATATATATGTATGTATGTATGTGTATGTATATAGATGTATGTATATCATCATAGATGCATGTTGTTGGACTGTATAGAACAGTACCTGAGATCTGTTACTGCTAGTTCTATTTATATTATCACAGATGTCTTGTTAGTGGACTGTGTAGTAGATCCATATATATATGTATATATATATATATATATATATATATATATATATATATATATATATATATAGATATATATATATGTATGTGTATGTATATGTATGTATATCATCATAGATGCATGTTGTTGGACTGTATAGAACATTACCAGAGATCTGTTACTCATATGTCTTTATATAACACTCCAGGACTCAATAATGTTTACTATTTAGTCTACTTGAAATAAATCCTAATAAATACATAACAATTTGCATCCCCCCTGGAAACATTCCCACCATAACTGAGGACTAACTACACTGGTCATCCTTAACATTTCCTCAGGAAACCATAATAATGGGGGACTTTAATATAGACTGGCTTACTTGGACCGCAGATAACCCTACAAATTTTATTAACTTGTATGGCTTCTCCCAATTAATACAATCCCCAACTTGATTCAACAAAAATCACCAAGAGAAAGTCAATTCTAGACTGGATTCTAACCAATAATCCCTCAGTTGCCTACCAGTCAGGATGTCTCCCGGATAACATTAGCGACCACCTACCCACCTACCTGCTCAGACATCTACACTCCTCCAAAAATACTACATAATGACAAATTTGCAACAGAAAAACATTTTCACTTCAAACATTTATATCCACCTGTGATGCCCAACCACTGTCAGCAGTAATCAAGGAGCCTCAATCATCACCACTGCCAGCAGTGGGAGACATACACACTGGGAGGATGACAAGTACACACACAGTAAAGTGCAATTTCCCTTAAGAGCACACAGAGATCACAGTCAGTCTGGGGCTGGTTTCTCCCTATTTCTCAAGATCCCCAATAAGACTCCCCACTAGCACAGCTGTATAGCTGAGATCTCAGCTGAGTAGTCAAGCTAACACCTCCAGCACCCCCTCCGTCCTACCAGTGCTTTGTGTCCCTGCCCATGTAGCTGATACACATACACTTTGAGATTTGATTTATACACAGACACACGCACACATGCCCACCTGGGAAAGGCTGGCACAGGTTTATTAGCTATGCCCCCTTTTGCCCAGACTATAAGGTAGTTTTCACTGCCACCAGCCAGCTCCTTATCAGCTACTTTAAGGCCCTTAGCAAAGAGTGTCAAATCTTACTGTGTAATTTTAGTATTAATCTAAATGGCAGTTTGTACAAGAGACAAGACTATTAGGAGTGGCCCACAATGTCACCAAATGGATATGCAAGTAATCTAAGAGCTTAAATATGTCTCACAAATATCAGCCATAAAGATAGGTTTAAATATATTTAATAATAAATAATAAAACAACAAGACAATACTCAGTAAGTAATCAGTTACATCAGAGTTCAGAATCACAGGAAATATTTAAAACAACATTGCAGGACAGTCTAAAATAAATAAAGAAAACATCTAAGCTATACTTTACTATATTCCATTCTGAATCTAAAAGAGTTACTTTGCCCTCAATACTTACTTACAGAACAACAAGCAGGCAGAAGTGATGAGTGGATGTTTCCATGTCAAAGACAAAACACAACCCCCCCCCAAAAAAAAAAGTTCTTAAATTAATATCTCAAATATTGCTACTGGGATACTTGCAGGATGACATCACTTTTGTCATCTGACTATCCCAGGTGAAAACCCCCATTGCTAGAAACTGCCAGCATTTTAGCATCACCCTGTGGGGAAAAAAACATATCTCTCAGAGATTTGCAACTGCTGGAAGACATAAAAAAATAAAACACTTGCAAAACAATGCAGAAGGCACCCCAGTTTTAGTCATCCTGTCTCCTTGTTGCATTGAAACTAACTTTTATAGCACAATCATAAAACATTAATTTCAACTATTTTCTTGAAGTTTTGCAGGTTAACCCTCTATGTTCTTGTCTCCACTATTAAAACATATACATTTCCACAGGTACAATAGTTTATATACATTTCTGTTCTAATCCATCAGGGTACACTGTGCTCACACATCTAGGCATAGCACTGTACAAACCCTGTTCAACACACACTTCTGTACCAACAGTTTAATATACACATAGCATGCAGTTCTAATACATTTGTAAGACAAGCATATCACTCATGTTGACATTCACAAATGACATATAATTATTTGCAAAATTCCAGATAGCTGTGCTGGCAGTATTTCCTTTTGTGATTCCCCCCCCGAAAACTCAAGTTATTTTTCAAGTGCCCCTTGAGAAGCACTGCTTGAGAGAGTGAGTCTATATGAGAATAACTACCCCATAATCTGACCTGTGAGCCCATCTGCATTGGCATTGCTAACCCCACTTTGGTGCTGCTCTATTATATCATATGCCTGCAACCCCAGGCTCTACCTTAGTAACTTGGCATTTTGCTCAATGTAGCCATGTTAAGGGATTGTGGTCTGTAACTACAGTGAATTTTCTTCCATACAGATAAGGCTGAAGTTTCTACAGTGCTACATGATGGCTAGGCATTCCTTTTCTACAGCTTCATGAGATTCCTCCCTGGGTTGAAGCCTACAATTGAGATATACCACTGGGTGCTCTTCTCTCACTGAGGAAACCTGGTTGAGTACAGCCCCCACCCCGTAGTTTGAACCATCCACCTGCACAACACATTTTTTGCTGTAATCTGGAATGGCTAACACAGGGGTCCTCCTAAAGCTCCTCTAAGCTTCTGGAATTCTGGCTCAAATGCTAGGGTCCACACTATGCTATCTGGCTTGTTTTTCATTGTCAGATCTGTGAGGGGAGCAGATATGATACATTAATTGGAGACAAATTTTCTATAGTACCCTGCTGTCCCTAAGAATTCCCTTACCTGCTTTTTGGTAACAGGTGCAGGCCATGCCTGAATGGCTTCCACTTTGGTAGGTTCTAGCCTGATCTTACCACTCCACACTCTATGTCCTAGGTAGAAGACCTCTGCCATACCCACCTAACATTTGCTGGGTTTAATGGTCAACCCTGCCCCCTGTAGTTTGCCCAGCACCTTCCTGACATGCTGAAGGTGCTCCTGCCAGGAATGGCTGTAGATGGCAATATCATCCAGTTAAGCAAGGATGAAATATCCTGCTCCTTCTAGTATATGATCTACCAGACTCTGGAAAGTCACTGGGACATTTTTCATCCCAAAGGGCATCTTCATGAGCTCATACAACCCAAAAGAAGTCACAAAGGCTGATCTCTCTCTAATGCTGTGAGTCAAAGGCACCTGCCAGTAACCCTTGGTAAGATCAATAGTGGTAAGATACTTAGCCCCACACAGCTGCTGTAGGTCTTCATCTGTCCTAGGCATGGGGTAAGCATCTGACTCTGTGTGACTATTTAAATTCCTGTAGTTCACACAGAACCTGGTGCTGCCATCCTTCTTTGGTACCAGCACCACTGGGGAGGCCCAGGGACAGCTGGATTCCTGGATTACCCCTAGTTCCAGCATTTTCTGTATCTCCTCCCTCAGAGTATGTTTGGCTCTCTCAGGTACCCTATAAAAGGCCTGCTTGATAGGCCTTTGGGGTCCTGTATCCACATGTTGCTACACCGGGTGGGTGCACCCTGGTTTCCCAGTGAACATGTCCCAAAACTCCTGTAACACTGCTCAGATTTCTCGAACCTGAGCAGGGGAGAACTGCTAAGAAATTCTACCCCTTCCACTGAGGTGTTAGTCCAAGCCTCACTGAAGAGAACAGTCATCAGATCTCTATCAGACTCCTCCTGCCATCCACTGGAAATAGTCAGCACAAGGGTCTCCCTATCATTGTAAGGTTTCATAATGGTACAGTTTGTGCCCCTTCCTCCTGCCTAGCAGTTCTACCATGTAGTTAACATCACTGACCTTCCTTACCACTTTGAAGGGTCCCTCCCAAGCTGCTTGCAGCTTGTTGTTTCTGACAGGAATGAGAACCATGGCCTGCTGCCTTTCAGCGTACTCTCTGGCTCGAGCGTTCCTGTCATACCAGACCTTTTACTGTTGTTAGGCTTCTGCCAGGTAGTCCTGGGCCAAGCCATGATTTCCCTGAGCCTTGTCCTAAGGTTTAGGACATACACCACAACAGAGTCCCTGTGGGATTTTCACACGCAGCCTCCCACTCATCTTGAGTCAAATCTAGACGTCCTCCTCACCTTATGCCCATACATCAACTCAGAAGATGAAAAAACTGTGGATTCCTGGGGCACCTTCCTGTAAGCAAACAACAGATGAGGCAAATATTTGTCCCACTCCCTCTTAAACTGGTCTGAAAATGCCCATAGCATAGTCTTTAGTGTAGAGTTTAACCTCTCCACATGACCATTAGTCTGGGGATTGTAGGGGGGTGGTTTTTAGGTGCTTCAGCCTACAGTGCTTTCACAGACAAGCCAGCAGGTCTGATGTGAAATTGGTCAGTCAGTATTTCTTTTGGGAAACCTAACCTGCTGAAAATTTCTAACAAAGTTTTTGCCACCTTTTCTGCATAATGGAGGATAGGGCTACCACTTCAGGGTATCTGGAAGCATAATCCCAATTCCCAAAAGAAATACTGACTGACAGAGTATCCCATCCTCACTATATCTCTGATAGTGGTATTCTCCCAGGCCCACTAGCTGACCACTTCCCCACTTTTGCCCACCATCTCCCCTCTTCCATACAACTAACTCACACCTATATTTCCACTCGCTACCTAATGAACTTCAATTCTGAAACTTTCTCAAATGCACTAAAAAGCACAAACCGAAACCCATTAAAGACTCTTTCCCCTAGATAATGCTGTCTCCTACTTTAACTATACTTACACAAACCAGCTCAACTCCTTTTCACCTCTAAAAACAAAATGCATAAAAAGTAACCCTGTACCCTGATTAACCAAAAACACCTTAGCTATCATGCGACTCCGTGACAAAGCCTGGACACGTTACCATAAAAATAAAACCATTATCACCCTAAACAAATATAAAACACTATGAAATAAAATCAAAAAACTTATTACCTCAGACCGCAAAGCCTATTTTTCCACTCTCCAAACCAACGACAACACCAATCCCAAACTATTTTGGAAAAGAATCTGATCTCTCCACAACCCAGGAAAAAAAGAAAATCCTTGCCCCAACCCAGATGCCTCTGACATGGACTTAGCTACCCAATTTAACTCTTTCTTCACAGAGTCCATAAGCAAGCTAACATCATCTTTCACCAACACCTCTACAACCCCTCCCAGCGTGCACCCATCCCTTCCTCAACCAGCATCCCTTGCCCCCAACCTACACCTTTTTCTATCAATCAGTAAAGATGTGATAAAAGTGCCCAAAACGTAACTAGTAATCCAAAATTAGGCACCAGAGACCAGCAATTCCAACACACAAGTGATTTAATGTTCAAACAAAGCAAAAGGAACACACATCCACAAATAACATAAACACTGATAAAAACACTTCCCCTTATGTTTTCATCTCATAGAACTTCATCAGATGGGCAAAAACCTCATAGTTACCTAGTTAAATAACTTCTCCTGTTTGAATAGACCAATGAAATCAGTAATTCAATTAGTTACCAAGATACAGAAAGAGTGGATTCTAAACTGCATGTGACAGTCTTACTAGTCTAGTACGATCTGGTGGACAAATAATAAAACACATGAAAATGTATATAAAATCAAGAATTCACTTAAATATATAAACCATGATAAAATAACATGACTATACATAAAAATGTAAAAAAATTTAAAATGTTCACAGTTTTGCAGACCTGAGCTTGAGTACAGGTTTTATAGACACCATATTATTATGTCCTGAATTGTTGCGAGCATCCAGGACTAATTGCCAATATAGTTCCCTGTATTCAAGTCTGGTCTCCATGGCGCACCACTGGGGTCTATAGGGACCACCTCTATCACGCAAAATTGATACTCTGCTTTTGGACATGCCTGAAGATGTTTGTACAGGGTGTTATTATCATTTTTCTTCCTTAAATCATAAAGGTGTTCATACATTCTTTGTTTTAACCTCCTATCCGCCTTACCCACATAGAAGGAGTCACATGCCCCACACAAAACAATATATACCACACCTGTGGTATTACAATTTGCATACCCTCTAGTAGTTATATACTTGTTTCTACATTTTAAATATAACATGTCCCCAGTCCGTATGTACTTAGATTGGGTACAACTTCCACATTTGTCTGTACCTTTTTTGTTACTAATGAGAGGTCTGAAATTGTTATAATGGGAACCTCCTTCCAAAATATTTTTGATATTTCGTGCTTTTTTGTACACACATTTAAGTGGCTTGTCAAATATACAATTTAAATCTGATAAGGCTGCAATTTTTTTCCACTCCTTGTCTATAACTTGTTTGACCAAATTTGTTTCACCATCATATATGATAGTCAAAGCAGATTGATAAGACGCCCCTTCTTTCTTTGTGCCTAGCCTTGCATAATCAGAGGGGTGATTTTTACCCAAAATAGGGGCAAACATAGACTCTCTACCATCCATGAATTCTGTTAATGCAGCATTCAAAAATGTGGGAGGGTGCCCTCTGGCTTTGAACATTTCTAATATAAAATCACATTCTCTTTTAAAATCCTGGTCATCAGATGTCATTCTGCTAGCCCGAGCCAGTTGACCTTTTATTATCCCTCTTTTTTGGTTTAGGGGGTTGACAGTCGCATAGTGAATATAAGAATTCAAGAATGTCTGCTTTCTATGTATTTTAGATTTGAAACCATTGTCCACCCTTTGAATGTTAACATCAAGGTAATTTAACTCACTATTGTTAATCTGATATGTAAATTTTAGGAATTTAGTAGTCTTAGAAATGTATTCAAGGAATATTGAAAAAATGATTATCAGTACCAGTCCAAAAAATACAGATGCCATCTAAAAAATGCCCATACAGGTTCCAATATTGCTTAAATTCAGAGGTGAACACATATTTGTTTTCCCAATATAGGAGAATAATATTGGAGTAGGTAGGGGCACAGTGTACCCCCACTGCCACACCCTTCAATTGTTTATAGTATTCTCCCTGAAAGAAAATAAAATTATTCTTAAGGACTAGGTCCATTAAAATTAGACAAGTGTGAAATACACCAAAGGGAATATCCCCACAATTGGCCATGAATTCCTCAAACCAAGCAAGCCCCACATCATGTGGAATACACGTGAACAAATCCACTACATCAAGTGTAATGAAAGTACTTGTGTTGGATTGTTGTTCATTGCTTATGCATCTTAAAAATCCCATGAATCCTTGAGAATATTCTAATTTTTGAAAACTGTGTTTTTTATATTATAATCTATATATTTTGCCTAAGGTGCAGTTACTGATCTTTCCGCAGAGACAATAGGCCTAAGCGGTGGGTCAGTAATACTTTTGTGGACCTTGCGTATGCCAAAGATAGAGGGTATGCTAGGCTTGTCGACATTTAAAAAGTTATAATTCTCAATGTCTATGAGCCCCTCTATCACTAGGTCATTTAGACACACAGAAATCCTTTTGTAGGCAATGTTCACTTCATTCAAGGAAACTCTAGCATATGTCTCTTCATCATTGGGCAGGTTAAACATTTTGCTTTCATAGCTGATATGATCCATTGAAACAACCCCTCCACCCTTGTCAGGTTTCATGGTTCTAAGGTTTTTGTTTTCCTTAAAATCATATAGAATATTCTTCTCCTCAGTAGTTACATTTGGGGTCACTCTGTTGTATTTCAACATTTCCCTTAATTCTTTTTCCACCACCAGTTTAAAATTTCTAAGCTGGGGGTGCAGTGGGGGGTTGAAAGTGCTTTTCTTCACTAGTCTATTGTGAATATTCTTTTTCTCCTGTCCATTAAAAAAATAATTCTAGATTTTTTTGTCTAATAAATAATTTAAAATCAATTAATAAATTCACCAAATTGGTTTTTACCCTGGGTATAAAAGTGAATCCTTTCGAAAATAAATTAAAATGCCCTTTGGTGATGACAGTGCTGGTGTAGTTAAATATGTTAAAACCATTGTAGCTAAATAAGCAACCATCTTGTGTAATTTCATCTTGAGAATCTATCTCCAATATGTTCATTCCTGGTCCTCAACTTTTCTGTACTTGGTTCCCATACCTGTAGTTCACAGGACCCTTCTGTCTCAACCTCTTGGACCTCCTCGAAGGTGGAAATTCTGAGGGGTCCTGTAAGTTAAAATTTTCTTGGTCATCCTGATTAATATTCTCTGTATATGCCCATCTTCTATCGTTTTCACCCCCATGTAATTTGCTGTTGACACTAAAGGGTTTTGGTTTAGGGTAATGTGTCATGTTAGCATATTCATTAGAGTCTCTCTCAATTTTCATAAGTTTTCTATCCTGTATTTTCTTGCATTTTAACTCAATACCATTCAAAATATCAAAATACTTTGCCTTTTCAGTGTCTATACTAAACAGTAAATCATTAACAATACTGTTGTTAGCACTCTCAATCTGATTAAAACATTTTCCATTTCTAGCTCATTATTTTTGATAATAGCTCTCATTATGTCTGGCCCACATCTATCAAAAGCCATAATGAGGTCCTGGTGAAACTTAGAACCTTCTTTTACATTATTAGGATACTTGCATACTCTTAAACCTTTAGGAACAATTTTTAAATGCAGGCCGTGTTTAAGATAAGCATTGTCAGTTTCTCAGGCTTTGTATTTGTACAATAAATTATCAAGTTTAGAAAGCATAGTAGCATACGTATCATTGTTAGTAGCAACTTGATTTTCTGCACTAAAATCAATTTTAAAGTTTAAAATGTCTTGTTGGTTTGAACTGTTGCAACTTGTTTCTCTTTCACTCAGTCCTTAGTTTGGATGTGTGTTCACTTGTGAAAGACCCTCCTCATGGTTAGAGGTTAATGTGATACTGGGAAAGCCATCAAGGCTAGATTGCGGTCATTGAGAAGTTTGTGAGTTCAAATTTAAAGTCCTTGTAGTAGCATTTCTGCCCTCCGTTCCTTCCTTTGAAGCTGAACATTATAATCCTTCCTGGTTACCAGGTAGAGAAACTCCTGCTGCTAGAGTATCCCGCATCCTGCCCCGGCTGCTGTGTGTCCCTGTCCCAGCAGGTCATTGCAATCTCTCAACCTCCTCTCTGCTTTAAGAACTTGGCAATCAACCTGCCTGGTCACTAAAGACTTCCATCTCATCTGCATCCCCAAGAATCCTTTGTCCAGTACTCTAAATCACTCCCTACAAAGGAACTTAAGATACTCTCAACCTCCTCTCTGCTTTAAGAAGTTGGGAATCAACCTGCCTGGTCACTAAAGACTTCCATCTCATCTGCATCCCCAAGAATCCTTTGTCCAGTACTCTAAATCCCTCCCTACAAAGGAACCTAAGAAACTCTCAACCTCCTCTCTGCTTTAAGAACTTGGGAATCAACCTGCCTGGTCACTAAAGACTTCCATCTCATCTGCATCCCCAAGAATCCTTTGTCCAGTACTCTAAATCCCTCCCTACAAAGGAACTTAAGAAACTCTCAATCTCCTCCCTGCTTTAAGAACTTGGGAATCAACCTGCCTGGTCACTAAAGACGTCCATCTCATCTGCATCCCCAAGAATCCTTTGTCCAGTACTCTAAATCCCTCCCTACAAAGGAACTTAAGAAACTCTCAACCTCCTCTCTGCTTTAAGAACTTGGGAATCAACCTGCCTGGTCACTAAAGACTTCCATCTCATCTGCATCCTCAAGAATCCTTTGTCCAGTACTCTAAATCCCTCCCTACAAAGGAACTTAAGAAAGTACGTTTGACCCCTTGATAAAACTGTTGACAGAATTGTTCTGTATTATATAAAATCATGTAGAGTATATTTTAAGTCTCCCTCCTGAGCCAGGTTTCCCAGCAGCCAGTTCTAAATCTCTCCCTACATTTTAACCCTTCTCCCCTTGGTTCTATTAATTGACTTACCATTTCTTCTCTATTTTCTACTTAGCTGACTAGCTGTAATTCAAGCTGTTGTCCACCAGGTGGCACCCTTAACCTGGCTTCATAACTCCCTTCCCTCTTCACTAGTATAATATCCCTCTTTACTTCTTATTATTTTTATCCTCTTTACTATTAATATCCCCTCTGTTTCCTATAGTTCCTCTCCCCTCTCAACTATCTCCTGTGAACTATTTATAGTACTTATACTCCACACTCACCTGGAACTATCTAGAGCTCCTCTACAATCGGTAGCTATCTGATTGTCTCCAGGATCTCATCTTTACTTGCTCTAACCCGCTCCGTTCGCCCTGCGGGCTCACTCCGCTCCCCTACCCTACCCCCAAATCTCACCCACCCCCAGTGGTCCTAAACTTATACCTATCAAACCACACCCTCTCTTAATTTCACCTATCACAGTCACATCTCCATCTCATAATCTACCCTATTTTCCCGCCTTTTTCTCAACCTGTTCCTATCTCTCCCATCTCTCTCTTTACCTTTCCTCACCACACCAGCTTTACCTCTGCACCTATAAATATAATTTATATCTACCATGTCTATGAATAAACCCTACACCTTAATTTACCTAGAAATGTTACTCATACTCACACTTCTACCTCCATTAACTCTTGTCTACCTATTAACCTCCTATGAGCACCCTGTATACACAAACTTATTATACCCTACTAAACAATCTACCTCTTCTTCACTACCCTCTCACACTCACCATTTCAATGTTACATCCATACTGAACTATCTACTACCTAAATACCATAGGACAGCAAACATTATATATAATTTCCCTAACTCCAGAAGGTATCCATTTCTTCTCCGTAAATTTACTAATGATCAATATCTAACACTACTCCACTCCCTAAAAGATGGAGACATTCACCCAAACCCCAGCCTAAACACCTCCAATACCACTCAACTCAATAACCCAAACCCCTTGGACATTCACCCACTTAAAAAACCTCCAAACTCACTCTTAATAGCCCACCTCAATACACGTAGCATTAATAATAAAATAACATAACTCCATGCTCTCCTAGAACTCTACTCATTTGATATTATATGTCTTACAGAAACTTGGTTAAAACCAGTAACAAAAGACAATGAAATTTTACCACCTGGTTACAACATCATACGTTTTGACCGTGTAACCAAGAAAGGTGGTGGAGTAGCTGTTCTATTCAAATCTGATTTTCAAATAACCATCTTTAACCAAAAATCTTTTCAAGACTCTAATGCTGAAATACTTATTACCAAGTTTCAGCTAAACTCATTTAAATCAATCTATATTATTTGATTCTATGTTCCACCAGGTAATAACATCACTACCATAGAAAACATACTTTGTTGGTTATCTCTAAACCTTCCCCAAGAAACCATAATCCTAGGCGATTTTAACATAGATTGGAATTCTTGCAATAAAAACTGCCTCACTAGCCATATCAATCTCTATGGGTTCACCCAAACTATTACCTCCCCTACTAAAATAAACAAAAATAGCAAGAAAGAAAGCACCTTAGATTGGATACTCATTAATAATCAACCTCAGACTTATGTAGCCGGAACCCTCCCTGACAATATAAGTGACCACTCATTAACCTACATTATCAGGCTCAAAACCAATCCACCCATTCAACCCATATATAGGGTAATTAGAACCAAGAAAAAATTAAACTCAGATCTATTCCTTAGTGAACTTAAGGCATGCAATTGGTCCCCCTTAAAACACCTGTCTCTTGATGAAGCTGTTGACTACTTTAATACTAATTTCCTAAACATACTCAACCGTCATGCTCCTACCCGCTCTATAAGGATAAGAACTAAATCTGCTCCATGGCTTACCAGGGAAACCAAACAAAAAATCCATCTCAGAAATAAATACTGGAATAAATCACGCTTAACTAAAAAACATACTGACATCCAAAACTACAAACAACAGAGAAATGAAACAAAAAAAGCCATAGTATTTGATAAAAAAAAAACTATTATTTACAATTTCAGCAGACCCACTATAATAAACCTCAAAAGTTCTGGTCAAGTATTAATCAATTATTACATCCAAGTCAATCTATCACACCTAACCCACAAGGCACTGACAAAGACAATCCTAAACAAACTGCTAACGCCTTTAACACCTTTTTTACCAAAGCAATTCAAACTCTTGCCTGTCAGCTCTCTCCTCAAAACATAACAACTTCTAAATCTGACTCTAACCCACCTCCTCCTTTTCTCTTCCAACCTGTCCCCACATCATTTATTCTCACCCTTATCCAAAAACTGAAACCATGTACTCTTTCTGCCGACCAACTACCCTCAGAATATCTACAGATAGCAGCCAAATCTATTGCTTACCCAATCTCCATCCTCATCAATAGAACCATCACTGAAGGATATATCCCCAAACTTTGGAAAGTCTCTCATATTATTCCCCTTCATAAAGGAGGAGACTCCACTGAACTCTCAAACTATCGACCCATAGCCCTACTTTCTCCTCTATCTAAGATCATGGAAAGATGTATCCATAGGCAATTGCTAGACCACTTTCTCCATAATAACCTGCTTTCCAACACCCAACATGGGTTCCGACCTTCCCATAGCACAACTACTGCCCTCCTTTCCTTTATTGACACCATCAATAACAACAGAAACCTTAACATGCTCTCCTCTGCACTATTCATAGATCTGTCCAAGGCTTTCAACATGGTAAATCACACTATACTCATAAACATTCTCAAATCTCTGTCTCTCGACCCACTAGCTACAAAATGGTTCCATTCCTACTTAAATAATAGACATCAAGCAGTACTCTGGAACAATGCTTTTTCTACCCAACTACCTGTTAATATTGGTGTTCCTCAAGGCTCCATACTGGGCCCTCTCCTGTTCTCTATATTCATCAATGACCTTCACCTAGTAGTTCCCCAAGCTACATGTATCCAATATGCAGATGACGCCACACTTATATGTTCAGCCACAACTGTATCAGAACTTCACTCCATATCTCAAAACATATTCAACTCTGTAGAGCTATGGTTTACAAAACGCTGCCTCCTATTAAACCCTAAAAAACTAAACTTCTCCTTTTTACACCTACCAGTAAATCTCCCCCAATAGACTTCACTGTATCATCTTATGATGGTACACTTATATCCCAAGATCTAACGACCAAACTACTAGGTATCACCATTGATAATAACCTAAACTTTGAAGCCCATATCAACAACATTCTAAAAACTACAAATAAAAATAGGCTCTCTGTATAGGATTAAATCCTTCCTCACTCCTGCAACAAGAATAGCCATTGCCCACACCCATTTAATCTCCACCCTTTTTTATGCCTCACCCATATTTACCAATCTGTCAAAAAATAACCTAAAGAAACTAGAAAACTCCTATAATAGCATTGCCAGATTTGCCACAGGTAACCCATATAGAACACATCACTGTATGAATCTAAAGCATCTTGGGTGGCTTGAATTTCAGCAACAGCTAAAATATAATCAACTGGCCATTGTCCACAAAATACTTTATCAGCCTACCAAAACACACATCCTATCTAACCTTATTCACCCCAATGATAACCTTAAGTCCCTTAGATCATCACAAAAATTTCTTGTATACATCAATAAATCAAATAATAGAGCTGGAGACTCTCTGTTTTCTAATTCTATTGGAAAAACCTGGAACCTACTTCCCTCGGAACTTACCACACTTCCCTCTACTACTCTGTTTAAAAATAAACTTAAGCTCTTCCTGAAAACACATTGGATGTGCCCCTGTTCTAAACCTGACTGACCAACTTATCCATTATTACCTTAATCAACCTACCTTCTCATCTCCAAAAATATTCCATCTTTACAACTTATTATGCTTCTATTCTCTCAAACTATTTCATATTAAATACTACTTTGCTTCCTCTCCATCTTAGTGCTAGCTATTACTGGATTCATTAAAAAGTAACACATATTATTTCTAGATTTATAACCTAACTGCTACTCCATTTAATTTTCCTTTATCTCCCTTTCTTATCTACATCTACATTATTGTTTTTCTTCTCTTTTCTTAACTAGTATTCTGTAGCAACAATTAAATATAACTTCTTATTAACTCTACTATGTTTTTACAATTATATGTAACCTTCTTTATGTACTTTATACATTTGCAACCTCTTATTTACTTCTCTTATCTTTACAATATAATGTATTTGCATTCTAAATATGTACTTCTGTAATTGTGAATTTGATTTGTATTGTGTGGAGCTTTTCTCCCCGGGCCTCTACTGAAAATGGACATATATCCAGCTAGACTAGCCCGGTCAACAAATGTAAAATAAAATAATTAAAATAGAGAAGCCATGGATTGGCTAATGGGTGTCAAAAGCCCCACTAGTTGTGTCAGTTGTCCAATGAGTTTACGCAGCTCATCCAGTTCAGTCCCTTTAGATCCGTTTTCATTAAGAGAAGCATTGGAGCCAGCTGATGAATCCATAACCACAAAACCAAAACTATTAAACAGCAAAGATGTAGTAAAGGTGCCCAAAACGTAACTAGTAATCTAAAATTATGCACCGGAGACCAGCAGTTCCAACACACAAGTGATTTAATATTCAAACACAGCAAAAGGAACACACATCCACGAATAACATAAACACTGATAAAAACACTTCCCCTTACGTTTTCGTCTCGTAGAACTTCATCAGATGGGCAAAAACCTCATAGTTACCTAGTTAAGTAACTTCTCCTGTTTGATCAGACCAATGAAATCAGTAATTTAATTAGTTACCAAGATACAGAAAGAGTGGATTCTAAACTGCATGTGACAGTCTTACTAGTCTAGCACCATCTGGTGGACAAATAATAAAACACATGAAAATGTATATAAAATCAAGAATTCACTTAAATAAATAAACCACCCAAAAGAGGTGTAATAAAAGGTCAACTGGCCCGGCTAGCAGCATGATATCTGATGACCAGGATTTTAAAAGAGAATGTGATTTTATAGTAGAAATGTTCAAAGCCAGAGGGTACCCTCCCACACTTTTGAATGATGCATTAACAGAAGTCATGGATGGTAGAAAGTCCAGGTTTGCCCCTATTTTGGGTAAAAATCACCCCTCTGGTTATGCAAGGCTAGGTACGAAGACAGAAGGGGCATCTTACCAATCTGCTTTGACTATCACATATGATGGTGAAACAAATTTGGTCAAACAAGTTATAGACAAGGAGTGGAAAAATTTGCAGCCTTATCAGATTTAAATTGTATATTTGACAAGCCACTTAAATGTGTGCAGAAAAAAGGATGAAATATCAAAAATATTTTGGAAGGAGGTTCCCATTATAACAATTTCGGAACTCTCATTAGTAACAAAAAGGTACACACAAATGTGGAAATTGTACCCAGTGTAAGTACATACGGACTGGGGACATGTTATACTTACAATGTAGAAACAAGTATATAACTACTAGAGGCTATGCAAATTGTAATACCACAGGTGTGGTATATATTGTTTTGTGTAGGGCATGTGACTCCTTCTATGTGGGTAAGGTGGAAAGGAGGTTAAAACAAAGAATGTATGAACACCTTTATGATTTAAGGAAGAAAAATGATAATAACACCCTGTACAAACATCTTCAGGCATGTCCAAAAGCAGAGTATCAATTTTGCGTGATAGAGGTGGTCCCTATAGACCCCAGGGGTGCGCCATGGAGACCAGACTCGAATACAGGGAACTATATTGGCAATTAGTCCTGGATGCTTGCAACAATTCAGGACATAATAATATGGTGTCTATAAAACCTGTACTCAAGCTCAGGTCTGCAAAATTGTAAAAATTTTACATTTTTTTACATTTTTATGTATATTCATGTTATTTTATCGTGGTTTATTTATTTAAGTGAATTCTTGAATTTATATACATTTTATAAGCCGTGGTGGTGCAGCGGTAGCCTTGTCGCCTCACAGCAAGAGGTTCTCCCATTTGATTCTCGGCTGTAGTGCCTTCTGTGTGGAGTCTGCATGTCCTCCCCGCAGTCGAGTGGCATTCGAAAGACATGCGTGAATGGGCGTGCTTTCATTGAAGGTTGAGCGTCGGGCTGGCACCTTGGCACCATAAAAAATCGACTGCCAATCATTAGCGAATCAGAGTTCTGCTGTGGCGACCCCTAACCAGGAAAAGCCGAAAGAAAAACAACTTGATTTTATACATTTTCATGTGTTTTATTATTTGTCCACCAGATGGTGCTAGACTAGTACGACTGTCACATGCAGTTTAGAATTCACTGTTTCTGTATCTTGACACTAATTGAATTACTGATTTCATTTGGTCTATTCAAACAGGAGAAGTTATTTAACTAGGTAACTATGAGGTTTTTGCCCATCTGATGAAGTTCTATGAGACAAAAACGTAAGGGGAAGTGTTTTTATCAGTGTTTATGTTATTTGTGGATGTGTGTTCCTTTTGCTGCGTTTGAACATTAAATCACTTGTGTGTTGGAACTGCTGGTCTCCGGTGCATAATTTTGGATGACTTTTTCTATCAATCCCATCTCTATATCAACCATAAAAAAACTTCTCCTAAAGTGAAAGCCTGGTTCCAATGCCCCTGATGAAATTCCCTCCTACTTCTAAATGTAGCCGTAGAAGCCATTGCTCTCCCTATCAGCATGCTAATTAATCAGTCTATCTCAAAAAGCTAGGTCCCCCAGCTCTGGAAGAAAGCCTTTATTATTCCTCTACATAAATGAGATAATAATGACATTCCAAACTTCCGCCCTATTGCTATCTTATCCCCTATTTCTAAGCTTCTTGAAACATGTATCCACCAACAACTCTTACCCTATCTCATCAACAACCAGCTTCTTACCCCCACACAGCATGGATTGAGACACAGTCATAGCACCTCCACTGCTCTCCTCTCCTTCCTTGAAACAATTAACAAAGCCTGTGATTCCTGCCATTTCATGTCCACCCTTCTCCTCGACCTCTCCAAGGCATTTGCCACTATTTCCCACAACCTGCTTCTTAATAAACTCTCCAAATTAAGCCTATCCCCTTGCTGTACCAAGTGGTTCTCCAGATACGTCACAACCAGACAACAAGCAATCATATGGAATAAAGCCTCTTCACCCTTCCTTAATACTCCCACAGATGTCTCCCAAGATTCCATTTTAGGCCCCCTACTATTCAACATATTTATTAAAGACTTCTACCAATCCATTCCAAACTCCAGCCTCATCCAATTAACTTCTACCATGATTCTACCATGATTCTACCATTATCTGCTCCTACCCTTCTATCCCCACTCTAAATATGCTTACCCAAACTGCCTTCTCCTTCACTGAGCAGTGGGTGTTAGGCAACCATCTGGCTCTTAATGCAACCAAAACTAAACTTATGTTATTCACCACCTCCAAAACCTCCTCCCTAGATAAGCAATCATTTATAATCACAAGCAAAAATAATACTCCCCCAGAAATAGTCTCTGACAGTAAACTACTAGGAGTACTCATAGATGATCAACTAAAATTAGACATTTACAAGTAAATATAAAAAAAAACATGAAAAACGTGGTATGCTATACTGCCATAATTATTATATTTCTCATTCCACTAGGCTTATACTAGCCAATACTTATCTCATCCCATCCCTCCTATATGGTACATCTATCCTCACCTCCCTGAAAACAAAACTCTCCTCTTGCTATAACAAGATATCAAAATTTGCAGCAGGTCACAGAGCCATTTCTCACCATTGTAATTCTCTTCACCAACTAAACTGGCTTGAGCTACCTAATCTTCTCACTTATAACCAACTCATCCAAGCACACAAACTCATTTACAACCCCTCTCTTTGTCTCTCCCTAGCCACTACCTTTGAAATGTATGAACCAGAATGACTTCTAAGATCTAATTCCCAAAAACTAATTAAATTGCACAAACCCACACGTCCAGCTGGGAATCATCTAATGTCGTTCTCTCTTACACACCTCTGGAATTCTCTACCATCTCCTATCCACATCACCAGCAGTCTCTCCTCATTTAAAACCTTGCTGCACTCACACCTAACTTCACATGGAAGTGCTCCTGTTCCCATCCTACCTAATCCTTCTAATACCACTTCCTACTCTCCTAGAACTAAATATGCCATCACAGCCTCCTATAGTTCCACAGCTCTATTGAACTATTTGACCAACTACTTAACAGTTACCCTATGCTGCTATTTTTGTGTAAACAAAAAAAGTATTTTTTTATTGCTGTTTTACAAACTATACTGATGTATTCTGTCATTGTTAACCGTATCTTATTATATTTATTTTGTATTCCTATGAGATAATCTGTAATGTAAATGTGCAATGTGTACTATGTATTTGTATTTTTCTGGAACTTTTCTCCCCAGGACTCCATTTAAAATGGGCATCTTGTGGCCCAGTTGGACTATCCTGGCAAACAAACTGCAAATAAATAAATAAAAAATAAAAATCTACTACCACTAGGATATACTTTTTCCCTGTGGAACTTGGGGTACTGAGAGGCCCCACAATATCCATAGCTACCCTCTGAAATGGCTCCTTAATCACAAGCAAATGCATCAAAGGAGCTTTCACCTTGTCTCCTGCCTTGCCTACCTTTTGGCACTGCTCACAGGTCCTGCAGTACCATGTTACATCTCTGAAAATCCCATGCCAACAAAAGTTCTGCATAATACATTTCTTTGTACATTTTATGCCCATATGACCTGCAAAGGGGTTATCATGGGCTATGGCTAGACGTGTCAGATGCTAGGCTCTGGGCACTACTGACTGCTGTATTCTCTCAACCTCTAGTCCTCCCTCAGTGGTCCACTCTCTATACAGTAACCCTTTGTCCCAGTATACAGATTCCCCTTTCCCTTAAGAATCAGGTGCCTCATTGGCTTCCTCCCTCAGCACTTGTAATCTAGGGTCTGCGAGCTGAGTCTGTCTCAACTCTCTCTTTGTAACCCTCCCCAGCTCCCCTTCCACAGGAAGCCTTGCGTCCTCTGACAGTGGTGCCTCACTGTCAGCCTGGGTACTACTACTCAGCTCTGCCCTTGCAGTCACTCTGTCCAAGGGAACATCAGCACCCACAGGCAGCTGTGGCTCACCTTCAGTCTCAATGCTACAGGGTAGCTCCCTCCCTGAAGTAACCACCTCACCAGTCCTGGCTGCAAGTGTGCGGTCTATCTGGGACTCCCCCAGGCTACCAGACCCACATGATTGTCTCCAAGCCTGACTGCATGTAACTGCATGCACACAAGGTACTATGTTATCAAAATCATTCCCTATCAAGACATTTGCAGGGATATGTTCAAACACACCTACTTGCTTGCTTCCTTTTCCACCCTCCCACTCAAGGTAAAACCTAGCCAAAGGCATTTGAAATGAGGTCCCTCCTAAAGCTCTGACTGGAGCAGACTGCCCAGACAAGTAGTGCTTCTCTTTAACCATTGCAGGATTCACAATGGTTAGGTCAGAGGCTGTCTCTCTCTTAGCAGTGACCTGTTGCCCATTTACTAAGATAGGATATAACCTCTTATGGTAGTTTGGTACCCTTGTAGTCTTGAGACAACGTCATTTCCACTTACTGGCTCTCCTGATTTTTGTTCCCTACCTTATCTCCATGGACATATATGTGCTACATGGTCCCATTGGTTGCATTTAAAACATTTAACCCTTGGTTCTGGATGTGTACTTGGACTAGTGGTTTGCCCTGCTATTGGTGGATTTGTTTGAGGCAGTCTGGGCTGCATACCATGGGTTCCCTTAGACCCATGAGCAGCACTGGGTATCTCTTTCCTGTGCAGTGATGCCCTACTTGCTAGGTATAGTTCTCCCTTCTTCCCCAACTCCTCTCCTGTGTTACATTCTCTATCTGCTAAGCAGATTCTCATCTCCTCAGGCAAAGTGCTAAGGGTCTGTTCCCTCAACAAAATGTCTAACAGCCATTCAAAAGTGGTAACCTGACATCCACTTACCCACCTATGAAAATAAGTGCTTAATTCAGCAATAAATTCACACACACTTTCATCTGCCTTGCGTCTATACTCACAAAACTTTTTCCTATAAGCTTCAAGTGTTAACTTAAAACATTCTAGCAAACAATTTTTAACTGTAATATAATTTAAACAATCATCATCAGACAAATTAGAAATAGCAGTTGCAACTTTACCATGGAATAAGGGGGAAGGGAACCATACCCAGAGCCTTTGGTCAACATTATACTATTTACATACACGTTTTAAACATGAATGAAACTATCAAAATTAATATTCTCTGTAAATTGTGGAAGAAATGTACTAACCTCTGTGGCTTCTGGGTTTGGTTATTCCCTTCCCCATTACCTTTATGACCCTGGAGAAGAGTCAGCATCTCCTTTTCGTGTTCCCTCTGCCTGTCTTTGTGCTCAGCTTCCAGACATCTCAGTCGCTCTGCTGCTTCTATTTCCAAATGTTTGGCCTCCAGTTGGTCTGTGATGCATCTGTGCCCAAGGCTGCAATCATTTATGCTTTAGTCAGGCTGGCATGCACCAGTCCTTTAGCCTGGCACATCTCAGCCAAATGGCTCCTTGTTAGCTTGCTATACCCCTCTGCTGACATGCTTGGCCAATCTCCCTGACTTACTAAGATAACCAAAAAAATAAATAAATAAAATAGAACAATTGTGATATGAAACTCTGAATATTCACTGTGTGGCTGATTGAGAGTATAAACAACTTCTTTAGTGACCACTGTTTACAGGCTACAGGAATTCAATATTCACACCGCTGCATCCTAATATGTGGATATTCCACCACTACAAGCCAAGAAATATGTGATGTGGATATCCCATCACTGCTACCAGTTATTATCTGATGCCCCACCACTGGCAACAGTAATCAAGGAGCCTCAATCCTCACCACTGGCAACAGTGGAAAACATTCACAATGGGATGATAACAAATACACACACAGTAAAGTGCAATCTCCCTTAAGAGCACACAGAGATCACAGTCAGTCTGGGGCTGGCTTCTACCTCTTTCTTCAGATCCACAATAAGAGTCCACACTGGCACAGATATAGAGTTGAGATTTCAGCTGAGTGGCTAAGCTAAGATCTCCAGCACCTTTTGCCCAGACTGTAAGGTAGTTTTTACTGCCACCAGGCAGCTACTTATCAGCTGCTTTAAGGCCCTTAGCAAAGGGTGTCTAATCGTACTGTGTAATGTTACTATTAATCCAAATAGTAGTTTGACCAATTGACAAGACTATTAGGAGTGGCCCACAGTGTCACCAAATAGATATCCAAGTACGCTAAGAGCTTAAGTATGTCTCACAAATATCCACAAAGATAGGTGTAAATATATTTAATAATAAATAATAAAAGAACAAGTCAATACTCAGTACGTAGTCAGTTATATCAGAGTTCAAAATCACAGGAAATATCTAAAAAACATTGCAGGACAGTCTCAAATAAATAAAGAAAACATCTAAGCTATGCTTTACTATATTCCTATCTGAATCTAAAACAGTTACTTTGCCCTAAAAACTTACTTAAAGAACAACAATCAGGCAGAAGTGGGGAGTGGATATTTCCAAGTCAAAGACAAAATACATAATGCCTTCTATCTCTCTCTCTCTCTCTCTCTCTCTCTGAGAGTTCTTAAATTAATATCGCAAATATTGCTGCTGGAATACTTGCAGGATGACATCACTTTTGTCATCTGACTATCCCAGATAAAAACCCTCATTGCCAGAAACTTCCAGAATTTTAGCATCTCCTTGTGAAAAATACATATCTTTCAGCTCTTTGCAACTGCTGGAAGACATAAAAAAACACTTATTAAACAATGTAGAAGGCATCCTAGTTCTAGACATCCTGTCTCCTTGCTGCATTGAAACTAACGTTTATAGCACTATCATAAAACAATTTAATTTCAACTATTTTCTTGAAGTTTTGCAAGTTAAAACTCTGTGATCTAGTTCCCACTGTTAAAACATAAGCATTTGCACAGGTACAATAGTTTATATGCATTTCTGTTCTAATCCAGCAGTGTACACTGTGGTCACACATCTAGGCTCAGTACTGTACAAACCCTGTTCAACACACACTTCTGTACCAGTAGTTTAATATACACATAACATACAGTTCTAATACATTTGTAAGACAAGCATATGAATGATGCTTAGTGTTGGTGTTGCGTTAGCGTTGTGGTGCTTCACAGCTGGAAGATCGCTTTCCCTGTTTGGGATTGTGTGTCAGCTGATTTCTGCTACTAAGGAGATGTATAGTTTTGATATTAGGCTTTAATCTTCCTACTTTTAATAACTACTACTATTGGCGCTGATCCCTGAATCAGGTAGACTTTGTTCTTCTAGGCTATTGATGCTCCCGACTGTAGATTGTGAGCCCTACTTACTTATGTACAAGGATTTGTGACCTGTATTGATTGCGCAGTTGTAATTATACTAGCTATATGCCGTTTTTGGTTCTGCTGCTTCCCGGCTAATAGTAAAGGGTTTTTTCTGCTTTTCTTTACTTTTAAGCAATTCTTGTCTGTCAGTAACAGTGCTATAATTTTTCCTATGTTGATATTATCAGGTTTCTACTGCTTTCCTGTCCTTTGTTGCTGGTTTTCAAACGCGCTGTGACTGCCGACTGTAGAAAAGGAATTTTAATTTTCACACTAGTGTTTCTGTTTTTACATTGCTTGGGTACCTGTATTGAAACCCTGCACATGTTTCTTTAAGCACGGTGGTGCTTCCCAGCTCTGAAACCAACTCTCCCTGTTCTTATGGGACCATGAATCTGTTGTTCTTTAGTGTGTTGGTGCTCTGACTAATGAAAGTGGGCTTTAAACTTTGCGACAATAGGTTGTCTAAGTTTGTTATGCATACGCTGGTGTCTTGGGACTAGGTACATGCTGATTTTTTAGTATCTAAACTAAATGGTAGTAAGCCCTACTGTGGCGTGAGACATCCTTAAACTGATAAAGGCTTAGTACTCTAACACTCCATTGCTCAGGGTAATCATAGCTAATTAATATTTATAACATATGTTATGTTGCTTTGAACCTAATTTGTTGAAAGGGTTATAGTAGTCTTCTGTACAGTGCTATACTTTTGAATGTACCCAGTTACATCAAATAAGGAAGTTTTATTTCTGATAAACTGCTAATTTTTGCCTGCCACTAACACTTTGTCACCTACAATTTTTGCCCTCTCTGTACTGTGCTATATTTTCGAATGTGCTTAGCAATGTCAACTAAGGATTTTGTATTCTGTGAAACTGCCATTTTTGCCTGCTACTAACACTTTGTTACCTTTAATTTTGTTTTCTCTCCCTTTATTTACCCAGCACTCCACTCTGCTAGCCCTGAACTAGTGACTGAGAATCTGTCCTGCCTGAAAGCCAAGAATACATACCATTTACTGAACCAATTGGACTCCACCCGTACCATAAGATAGAGCAAACTCCTCTCCCTAAGACTCTAACTCTAAAGAACCTAGAAAGTATGTGTTACAATGACTGTAGTGTTACTACATTTTACCTATTTAATGCCTTGTAACTGAGGACTGCTCCCTAGCCAGGTCAGCCAGTACACTCGCTCTATTCTACCCCCTCCTCCCACACCTCATCACTTTACCTACAGGTTAACTAAGCTGCTTAGTTTTGTTCCCCTCCTCTATTCCTTGACTTTAAAGCACACTAGGAAAGCTTATTTATTTTTGTTTCTATTCTCCTTTTCTAAGGACTCGCCCCACATGTCTATCCCACCGCTCTGATCCACATATTATCTAACTGCAGGATTGAACTTTTCTCTGTTCTCCCAGTACTGCTCACTCCTCTATTCTTACAACTTCACACTCTCCTCTGGACACATCTTTACCTTACCTCAATAGTCAGCATTTCACTGATTGTTCCTGGGGTCCTTCTCCTTCACTGGCTCTATCCCACTCCGTTCGCCCTACGGGCTCACTCCGCTCCCCTCCCTGCCCCCTATTCCCACCCGCCCCCACTGCTTCTACATTTATTCATCTAAACCACTCCCCTTCAATTAATACCAATCATAGGAGACCACACCTTAAGTTCCAGAAACTCCACACCCAATACTCACCTACACTATCCAACTTATTCATCTTAACATTCCACTACTCTCTACACTGACACTATGCCACTATTATCTACCTATCCTAAACGGAATCTCCTACTTCCATACTTCATCACACCTCTTCTTATTATACTTTATCTACTTACTTTCTATGAACACCTCCAGTACATAAACCTTTCCCACCCCACAAAGCAAACCTCCTCAACTCCCATAGCCTACACTCATTCTCATTCAAACTCACCTAGTACAATAACCTACCTATCGGCAAAATACCACAGACTAAATCACATTAAATACTATCGGCCTCTAGCCAAGAAATCTCTGTTCCTTACATGTAAACACCTACAAATCACACTTAACTACCAACTCCAATCAATAATAGATGGCGATATCCAACCTAATCCCGGTCCAAGCCCTACACTTCCTACAGTTACCCATATAGCAACCCCTACTACCACCCAATCTCTTATTAGACCTCCCAACTCACTATTAATAGCCCATCTTAATATAAGAAGCATAAATAACAAAGTTGCCCAAATACATGCTCTCATAGATGTACATTCATTTGACATTCTGTGTCTTACTGAAACTTGGCTCAAACCATCTATACAAGACAATGAATTTACTCCTCCAGGATATAGCACATTAAGACAAGATCGATTAGCTAAAAAGGGAGGCGGAATAGCAATACTTTACAAGTCTGGACTACAAGTTACCTCAATTGACTCTAAGCCCCCTCCAACTAGTAATGAGGAAATACTTATCTCCAAACTCCAACTCAATAACCATAAATTTATTTATATTATTGCCGTCTATCTTCCCCCAGGGAATAACTCAAACAACCTAGAAAATATCCTGAATTGGCTATCAACCAACAATCCCCAAGAGACAATAGTACTCGGAGACTTTAATATAAATTGGAATAGCTGTACCTCAGAACAACCCTCTACCCATCTTAATTTACATGGCTTTACTCAAACTATAACCTCCCCCACAAGGACCAATAAACAGAACAACACTGAAAGCACCCTAGACTGGATACTAATAAATAGACATCACCTAAGCTATAAAGTAGGAACTCTCCCTGAGGATATAAGCGACCATGCTCTAACCTTCATAATCAGAGACAAGACTGATATCCAAAATCCAATTACCTATAGAGCAGTGAGGAATAAAACAAAATTTAACCCTGATATTTTCAAAAACGAACTTAGAGCATGCAACTGGGCACCCCTTAAAAGTCTACCCCTAGAGGAAGCAGTAATCTACTTTAACAGTAAATTTCTAAACATTCTCGACCTCCACGCTCCAAAAAGGACCATTAAAATTAGAAACAAACCAGCCCCCTGGCTCTCAAAAGATACAAAACAAAAAATGCTACTTAGAAATATAATCTGGACCTTATGGCGTACTACCAAAAACCATGAAGATCACATCAAGTTCAGACAGTTAAGAAATGACACAAAAAAATCAATACTGTTAGATAAAAGAAAGTACAACATACAACTCCAAAATACCCAGCAAAGTAACCCCCAAAAATTTTGGGCAGGTATAAATACTCTCTTACACCCAGGTCATACTGTCACCCCCCCCCCCAACCTGTAGGTGCAGACCAGGACAATCCAAAGGAAGTAGCAAGAACCTTTAACACCTTCTTCACTGAAACCATTCAGTCTCTTGCCAACCAACTATCTCCCAATAGCTCACCTCTAACATCCCATAATACTACCTTACCTCCCCCATTTCATCTCAAACCCATCTCTACATCCCTTATCCGTACCCTTCTGCAAAAACTCAATTCTACTACCATTGCAGCCGATCTCCTTCCTGCTGAATATCTACAGAAAGCAGCAGATGCAATAGCCTACCCAGTTTCCATTCTGATTAACAGAACAATCTCTGAAGGTGCAATTCCTATGACATGGAAGATTGTGCATATTATCCCCATTCATAAGGGTGGAAACTCTAGGGATCTATCCAATTACAGACCTATTGCCATACTTTCACCTTTGGCCAAAATCATGGAGAAATGCATTCATATGCAACTGTTAAAACACCTTATAGACAACAACTTGCTAGCTAGCTGCCAACACGGTTTCAGGCCATTTCACAGTACTACTACTGCCCTTTTATCCTTCTCCAACTGTATAAATAAAAATCTCAATAACAACACACTATCCTCAGCCCTCTTTATTGATCTCTCCAAAGCCTTCGACATGGTTAACCACAAACTTCTCATTAACACACTGAAAAACCTGTCCCTTGATACTCTTTCTATACAATGGTTTGAATCCTACTTAAGCAATAGGCAACAAGCAGTCATGTGGGGGAACAACCTATCTCCCCATCTCCCCATCTCACTAGGTGTCCCCCAAGGTTCTATACTTGGACCACTTCTATTCTCTGTCTTTATCAATGACCTGTACACTGTTATTCCTCAGGCCTCCTTAATACAATATGCTGATGACTCCACATTAATCTGCACAGCCCCAAATCCAGCAGACCTACAATCTCTTACCCAAAGTGTTTAACACAGTTGAGGATTGGCTACAACATCAATGTCTTATCCTAAATCCTAAAAAAAACAAACTTCTACTTTTTACTCCCACCCATAGACACACACCTCTAAACTTTACTGTCACTTCTAACAATGGAACTATTATATCCCCTGACTCTAACACAAAACTCCTAGGGGTACTAATTGACAATAACCTTAACTTTGAGGCCCACATAAACAATACCATAAAAACAGTTAACAAAAAACTAGGCTCACTATATAGAATCAAATCCTTTCTTACCCCACTAGCTAGATCTACTATTGCCCAGACCCACTTAATCTCTACCCTCCTCTATGCCTCCCCTATTTATACTAACCTCTCAAAAACCAATATGAACAAACTAGTAGTCTCCTACAACAATATTGCAAGATTTGCAACTGGCTCTACATTTAGGACCCACCACTGTATTAATTATAAAATCTTGGATGGCTAGAGTTACCCAACCTACTTCTACTTAATCAATTAATAATTGCCTATAAAATCCTGTATCAGCCTAGTAACACACCAATTCTTACCAACCTTATCACTCCCTACAGTAACCTTAATACCCTGCGATCAGCTACTAAAATGCTAGTACTAACACACATAGCCAACAACAAGGCAGGGGACTCTCTATTTTCTAACACCGTTGGTAAAACCTGGAACTCTCTTCCCAGCGACCTAACCTCACTACCATCACTTACACAATTCAAAATCAGGCTTAAATCCTACCTTAAAACACATTGGCTATGCACCTGTCTTAACCCAGACTAACAACTCTTGTCTTCTCACTAAATTTCTAAATCTTAATGTCTGCATAATCTACCTGCATACTGGATTCCAGAAGCTTAACTTGTCTTTCAACTAATTTGTACTATCTCTTATATCTTAATATCTCTTTTTGTCACTCTAGTATCTTATGTTAACACACCTCTTTCTAGCATGTTCCTGTACTGTACTTATTTACTTATTTTTTACCCAACTATTTATTTCAATATGTTCTTTTTTGCATAAAATAGCTAAATTCTATATAGTACTTCTATTTGTTAAACTGTGAATTTATTTACTGTTTTTATTTGATTAATGTCATACATTGTTTTGTACTCTCGAGGAGCTTTTCTCCCCGGGCCTCTGCTGAAAATGGATATGTATCCAGCTGGACTAGCCCGGTCAACAAATGTAAAATAAATAAAATAAATAAATGTTGCTATTCACAGATGACATGTTTATTTACAAAATTCCAGATAGCTATGCTGGCAGTATCTCCTTCTGTCACACTTCTATACAAATCATATTAATATTCACAAATGACATATAATTATTTACAAAATTCCAGATAGCTGTGCTGGCAGTATTTCCTTTTGTGACATCACCCTCCAGCATTGTGATTGGACCCCACCAAGATTACTCCCCTAGATACTGCCCTACTTTACTAAGATATTCCTAGACATATTAAACGGTCAAGCACCACATACAATTATTAGGATAAAATGAAACTATGCTCCCTGGCTAACAATAGAAACCAAACATATACTTAAGAGTAGAGATAAAGCTTGGGCACAATATCCGTTCTACAAAAGCCAAGCCACACTAGATTATTATTGTCAACTAAGAAATAAAGCCAAGAAACTAATCGAGAATGACAAAAAAGTCTCACTATATTGTAATCCAACAAAAACATCAAAGCAGTCCCCAAAACAGTCTGGACTTCTATAAAACAACAGCTATAACCTGGGCAATCTTTGACTCCAACACCTACCACTACAAGTACTATGGACAGTATAGCTACCCAATTTAATACTTATTTTACTAATTCAATATTATCTCTAACCAGAAATAACAGCAATGCTCCTAAAACCATTCCAAAATGTCCCAAGGAAACTATTAATGTCTTCTCCTTTAAGGGTATGCAAACCAGCACCATAAAAAATTGCACAACAAACTTAAACTCACATCCCTTGCTGTTGATAATTTACCTTTTGAATATCTGAAGTTAGCTGCTGATGCTATCTCTTATCCAGTCTCTATCTTAATCAATCACTCCATTATAGAAAAACATGTCCCCAAAATCTGGAAAATATCATATATCATACCACTACATAAAGGTGGAGCCTTTACAGAGCTCTCTAGGTACAGGCCAATTGCAATTGTATCTCCTCTATCAAAAATTTTAGAAAAATGTATGGGTTCCGGCATGTAGATCGCGAGACAAATGCCCGTAAGCTACATCACCAAAACCAGAAGGCCGCAGCACCGCTAGATCGTAGAGCGGTGCTGCCGAATGAAAGACCCGCTGTGGAAACCTACGGCGTCAGGAAAACCGACAAATGCAGACGGCCCCTAAAGTGTAAATGCAGGCTGTCAAGTGACAGTGCACACGGCCAGCAACAGGAAACCGATTGAAAAGACACAGGGCACATCGGTAGTGCCACACAAGTGCAGCAGACACACACACAACAGTATCACTTACCTCCACAGCCCCTGTTGAACACAAAAACACAGCAAACGGTCCCAAAGAAGCAGGAAGTAAAATCCACAACACAGCACAGCTAACCCTGTGAACTAGTGCATACAACACTAAGTCATGCGTCAGGCTAAGAGCTTAAAGGGATATACACTCTAGTTGCAGACTCCATACCCCACACTCAGTACAGCCTAATAAAACAGCAGTCTGTGCACATGGAGGAATCATGTCACAGCAGGAGGGCTTTAGCATAGGACCACCTCACATGAGAGGCATGCCTGTAACAAACAGTACCTGTCCTGGTAGAGCCCCTGCGTGCAGTGTTAGGTGGGAACATGCCAACCTGGTCAAGCATGGACTGCTAACCCAGTAGCAGGACATACAGTAGTATTAACCCACCACCCACACCATGGTAGTGTATGTCCTGCAGGTGTAACCAAATCCATCCATTTGTCCCTGCAATAGGGGTGTACACAAGTACGCAGTCCCATGTAGGCAGACAAGGGTGCAACACACAGGTACCTCCCTATGTAACTTCTGCCACTGAAACTGAGACTGGGCCCAACACCCTGATTGGCCAGCAGCAAGAACTGGGAGTTAAAGGGGGCTAGTGCAGTACAGTGAGAATCTGTGCTGCAACTAGGCTTTGTAGATACCTACCAAAGTACAAGCATATTGCAACACCAGGGTTGTGTTAACTGCAAACAGTGACACTACAGCGGAGAGGCAGTCAGAGATGGGTGGAGTGTACACAGCTGTACAGGGCCACTGTGGCAGACAGTGCTACTACACATGGTACAAGACAAGGTGTTGTACAGCGAGTAACCCATCGTCTGGAAGGGACTTGCTCCAAGGCTGGTTGTATATCCCATTCCCAGCTAGCCTGGCTGAAATGGATACTGAGAGGCCATCAACAAGTGCTGCTACCATGCTGGAATCTATGTATCCATATAGCCCTAGTCTGCTTGACAACAGATACACCACAGTGCCCAGCCAACGTGGTAAACCAATGCTGGTGGTTGAGGGGTACTTCTACCATTTGGAACGTGAAGCATCACCGAAATGGTACTGGGCATGTATCGAGCGGAGAGTAAAGGCGTGCAGAGGACGTGCCATCACTGTACACCAGGAAGAGGGGGAAGAACTGCTGAAATCACTGCCACACCAGCATGGCCCAGATGCAGCAATGGCCCACATGGCTACACTGTGAGCAGAACTGCAGCAGAGGGCGGTAACCGGTAGTGAATTGCCAAGCTTGGTAATGCAGAGTGTCCTAGGCACAGCAGATGACAATGTACTACAGGAGATGCCTTGTCGTACAACACTTCGGCGTAGCATAACCAGGGTACGGCAGCGGGCATGGGCATCCATGGCTACACCTCCAGCAACACTTGCGGATATTGATGTCAGCCAGAATCCACTCCATAGTGGCAGCTTCATCCTCTGTAGATGGTCGGATATGGATGGGACAGATTCCTTGGTTCTACTTACTACTACCCAGAATTTGACAGATTTGTGCAGGTCCAACATCATTCTTGGAGATGGCACCTTCCCCACATGGGCTGATATATGTCGCCAGCTATATACATTACATGGATGTATTGGCACCCCCACCTCAACAAGGATTGTACCCCTGGTGTACTGTCTCATGACATGGAAGTCGGAGTCTGCATACACCGCTTTGTGGGAAGTACTGAAGGGTATGGCTGCTAATCAGGGATGCACTTTTTCTCCACAGTATATTATGACCAATTTTGAGAAGGCAGCAATACGTGCCAACCGAAAGGCATTCCCTAGGTGTATTCTGAAGGGATGCCTATTCCATTTTGCACAGATCATCTGGCGTCAGATCCAGCATTATCACCTTGTCACCCTCTATGGCACAGACACTGCATTCTCAATTGCCATCTGCAAGCTAATAGCATTGGCATTCCTACCATTGGATGATGTTGCCTCTGCATTTCTGGAAATTGTGGCTTCCTTACCAGAATGTGCTCAGCCAATTGGTGTTTTTCTAGACCATCATTATGTACGAGGCCGACCACGCAAGTATGCACCCCGCTGTTCAGCACAGACACGAATGACATCATCATACCCTTTGCAGTTTTGGAATGTGTCTGATGTGTCAGAAATGGACTTCCCGCGGACTAACTACCAGGTGGAGGCGTGGCATCGTAGGCTGAAGGTATTACTGGGATGCCCTACTGTACAGCTAGCTGACCTTTTGTGTGTTCTGCAGCAGGAGCAGAACCTGACTGATACCCAACGTGAATCTCTTCTGAGGGGGATGCCTGTAACACCATGTAGGAAGGCTATTGTAGTAAGGGAGCGTCACCTAAAGCACATCTTACAACATAAGTGTGACTACAGTGATGTGCAGGATTTCCTCCTTGCTGTGGCACATTTCTACAAGTTGTGATACTATTTGAGTTTAGTACGCACCAAGCACTACACACATCACATTGCATATTCAATTAATAAAGGCTTTGCCCACAGCACACAGGTTACATGGTACCACTTTCATGCCCATGTGGCATGCCATGCCAGCCACATGTTCCGCTGACAGTTGCACATGGTGGCTTCTAAGGGGGTGCACAGTGTATCACTGTGGGGGTTTGTATATGCCACCTGTGGTTAGGGTGTAGGGGTTTCCTCAATTCTGACAGGGAATTGTCCACAGTCATTTGTCACTGCAGCTAATTTGTCATCCTGCCATGTGTCCACATCCAGCTGTCTCACAGGTGAATGTTGCACTGCCTAGGTGCCTGAATCCAAAATGTATCCACTCCCAGCTCATGAATCACCTACTAACTAATAACCTTCTAACCAATTCCCAACATGACTTCCAACCTAATCATAGTACCACTACTGCCATTTTAAGTTTCACCAACACAATTAACCAATTCAGAAATAATAGTCAGTTAGTTTCCTTCATCTTCATGGACATGTCCAAAGCATTTGCTACTGTCTCCCATGAAAAACTTCTCAATGAACTCTTAACCCTAAAACTAAGCCACTCTGCCCTTACATGGTTCCATGACTACCTATCTGACTGACAACAGGCTTTTAAATGGCAACATGATTTCTCCTCTCTGCTACCTGTAACATTAAGCATTCCACAAAGTTCAATCCTAGGGTCATTCATTTTCAGTATCTCCACACTGCTACCCACCTTGCCACATTCATGCAGTACGTAGATGACTTCACAGTCATTTGTGCATTATCTACACTCTCTCAACTTCAAGAAATAACCCAACATTCCTTCTCAGCTGTAGAATCTTGGCTCTCTGATTCTCAATTAATTCTTAATATCAATAAAACTAAACTAATGCTCTTTTCAAATAAAACCCCTAGACCCCCAATCCTCCTTTCTAATCTCTTCGTCCAATAATACCAAGAAAGATCTTGTATCCCAAAAAAGCTACTCAGTGTCACAATTGATAATAATATGAAATTCGATAAACATCTGTCCCTAATCATAAAAAGGTACATATAAAACCAGGTTCAATATATAAAATCAAACCATACCTCACCAACTCCACAAGACAATCTATTGTCAGGACTCACCTACTTTTAACAATATATTTGAAGTTGTCAATTTTCATCCAGTTAGCACCTACGGGTTGGGTTCTGATCCTTTAGAACTGTCTCAACTGTTACTACAGCTTATGGATGCAAAAAAATCTCTCAAGAACATTTCTTAACCATTATGCTTCAGGTAGATTACCTCTGATCTCATTTGCCACTTTCACCTTTAGACATGGTTTCTCCATATCACTGTTGATTCTATTAGTTAAGTTTAAAAAATGTATGTTAAATCTTTCCATATCCTTTCAAAACTTTTAAGAACCCATTACTTTGTTCTATCATATCTTCTAAGCTTCTAGCTGTTGTTTTTAGGCAGACAATTTTCACTTGTTATAGCTTTCTCTCTCTCCCTCTCTCCCTTGTCTACCATGAGGTATCTCTCTAATACCATTGTGGTATCCCTTACCCTTCCCTCTTCCTGCTTGGTAAGTCTTCAGTTACCATTGTTTGTAATTTTTTTTCAAAATAAATCTTTCTGTCCTCCTCTTAATTTTTCCATTCTTAGCATGTTTTCTGTGTGTGTGTTTGTGTGTGTGTGTGTGTGTGTGTGTGTGTGTGTGTGTGTGTGTGTGTGTGTGTGTGTGTGTGTGTGTGGACACTGCCATCACAGTTTCTCAAGTATGGCTGATAAAGAGAAATGTTGGCCTGGATTCAAATAATTCTCTAAATGCAGTCATAAAATTCTGTTTTCTGACCAGCATTGTCTCTATGTCTATTGTCTCTGTCCTCCACATTTGCAAGAGGAATATTCTATCTACAACACATTTAGTCACCAAGTACTGGTAGATAGAAATAATAAGCTCATACTAAAAGGTCTTCTTCCCTTCTCCTTTGGGGAGGCCATATCTGGTTCTCAGGAGAAGACCAAACATAAATTTGGATGGACATCTTCTTCTTCTTCCTCCTCTGTTTTATATTCTTCCTCAGTGCCAAGCCCTAAAAAGAAAAGGAAATTGGAGCCAACAATACCGGGAAAGGTATTTGTTTTGTTGATTGTCAGGATTGTGGTTTGTTGGGCATGTGAAGTTTCGTGTTTTTGAACTTTCGGTTTTGTCATGTCAGTTATTTTGTTGTTGGTGTTCTGGTGTGTCGGTGTTATCAGGTAGACCTATATATATATATATATATATATATATATATATATATATATATATATATATATATATATATATATATAGCAATAGGAGTAAGGAGTAACAGATCTCTGGTAATGTACTATACATTCCTCCAACATATATCTATGGTAAGGATATGTACAGAAACAGAAGTAACAGATCTCTGGTAAAGTTCTATACAATCCACCAAAACACATGATGATATTTTTTTTATTTATTTATTTTTATTATATATTTGTTTACTGGGATAGTATGACTGGAGCAGGTGCCTGTTTTCAGCAGAGCCTGGGGAGAGAGGCTCCTCTATATACAAAACAGACGAAACATACAACACATCACGTACAAAGTACAGTGATTGGAAGTACAAAGGAACACATATTATTCATAAAAATAGTTAAAATACATATTAGTGGTAAAGCATTTGCATACAATGGATAATGATAGATTTGCTAAGAGTAATGTAAGTTAGGTTTACTTTAGTTAGGTAGATATAACACTTTCTGTGTAAAATGTCAACACCGTCTAAGGCATTGCTGAATATCTACGATTACTGATTATGTAACAAAGGAGGAAAATTAGGATGAAAGTAAGTAGAGCAGGTGGACAGTCTATAGAGAGAATGTAGGGTTGAGCTGGAAGGAAATAATAAGTGAGATGAGTCAGGATTACGTCAGGTAGACAGAATAAAGCTCTACAGAGGAGGCGATAGAGATGTAGGTGTGAAGTTCACAATGCAGGAGGGATGATAATCAGGCAGATAATAAACATGAACAAAGCCAGGTATTAGTTAGGTGAATCTTGAGAAGATTTTTGAATTGCGAGGGGTTTGTAGGTGTTAGGATGTGTTGGGTGTAGAATTTCACGTCCAGGAGGTATGATTGGAGACGGAAACCCCAGATTTGTTATTAGCTTTTGTAACTTGGAGTACAAATTTATCAGAAGATCTCAGGTGTCTTTTGTTAGATTGAGGTTGAAGTACATTGTGGAGTGCTAGGTACTTGTCAGGTTGGTATACTATGCCATGGGCAGTTGAAAGCTAAGTGAATGTTAGGAGATTGGGTAACTCTAACCAGCTGAGTTGATGTACAGCAGTGCAGTGATGAGATCTATATAGGGAGTTAGTAGCAAATTTGGCAGTCTTATTGTAGCAGACCTCTAGCTTTTTGCTAGGTCTGTTTTCTTCAGGTTGGTGAAGATAGGAGAGCTGTAAAAAAGAAGTTTTGTCTTACCATTACATTCCATCTGAGTTGTGCATCTTCATCTGTCATTACCTGTGGGTTTGTTTCCAGTCATTCTGTACTGACTTGGCTGTTACTACAGCTCGTGAACTCCAAAAAAGTCTCGAGCACATCCCTTACCCATAATGCTTTGGGTAGAGTACCTCAGGTTGAGTTTGCTTTGATAGAAGAAGACATAAATGTAATGAAGGGCACCATATCTGGAATGAAGGAATGCTCCAAAAGGAAACTTTCAGGTGAGTGCCCGTTCTACCAGGAAATCTGGCCGGGGGATTGAAGGAGGAAGTTGATGACAGTTGAAGATGGACAACTCAGATGGAATGTTATGATAAGACATAACTTCTTTTTCTGAAGTTGTCACTCTTCATGCAGTGATCACCTGTGGGACAGAGTCCCCAGCTACTTGGAGCCCTTGGTGGACTCAAGGAAGGATATTCCTGAGCACCATCAAGCCAAAGGATGCTCTACGACCACATCTAATTTGCAATGAGTATGGGAAGATGCCCAAGTTGCAGCTGCACAGATGTCATCCATGGAAGTTCTTGACTGGAAGACAGTAGAAGCAGCTACTGCTCTAGTTGAATCCACTTTTGGTGGTATAGCTAAAGAAATACCTCTCTTCCTATAAACAAAGGAAACAAACAAAGGAATTGCAGCCTGAAATCCATTTAGCTAGGGTTACTTTGTTAACAGGCTGACCCAACTTGATATGTGAAAAGGAAACAAACAGCTGTTCCAATTTCCTAATGTCCTTAGTTCTGTCAAGGTAGAAAATTAGTTGCCTGTGAACATCTAACAAATGTAATGTGTACTCTTCCTTTTTAGAAAAATTTGGGAAAAATACTGGACGAGTAATGCACTGATTGAGCTTGGTTTCAGATGCAAACTTAGGTATGAATGATGGACTGATGCTGAGAGAAACTCTATCTTTGTGAAAGATCAAATATGTTCAGATCCAAAATTGGCCTCCAATCCCCTGTCTTTTTTGGCACAAAAAGAACCTTGAGTAAAATCTGGATCCTATTTGGTCTGGTGGGACTTCTCGGATGACTCTTTTTTCTAGCAGCTTTTGAATTTGAATGTCTGCCTGTTCCCTCTGACTGGGTGGAACATCAAGAATTTCTTGGAACTAGGAGGAGACAGAGAAAAGGGAATTGTATAGCCTCTGGAAATGATCCTCTGTACCCAGGTATCAGAAATTAATTCTTGCCAGGCTTTTAGGTACAGGGATAAATGTCCCCAGATTACCTCCAAAGGTGGACAATAGGGCTTCCATTCAGGAGTGTTGAAAGGGTCTCCTGAAGAAGGAGTCTCAGGAACCCTGTAGTTGTATGCCATGTCTGCTGTGAGAGTGTGATCTTCCATTACTGTTTCCCCATCTACCTCTGGGGGAATTTCACCTGGTGTAGTCTGGAAAGACTCTTGAGATTTCCTGAACCACATTCTTCCTGTCCCTCATTTGTTTCCTAGAAAATGGCCTCTGAGGAGTGGAAAAATGTACTCCTATGGCAGAAAGGGTTTTCCCATCCTTCTAATACATAGTTAAAGTGTCTCTAACAGTAGGCCCAAAAGGGAAGAGCCATAAAAGGTGCATTGACAAATGAAAACTTGAAGGGCTCCACAAAATCGCCCAAATGCATCCAGGCATGCTTCCTTCTGGAAATGCCTGAACCCGCTTCTCTTGTTGCTCCTTCAGCAACATGAGCAATGAGCCTCATGGATGAATTGGAAACAGATGTCAGAGTAGCTAACTGAGAGGTGGCTGAATCTTGTAACTCTTCAGAAACAGCTCCTAAGAGAGTATCTGAGAGGTTCAGAAGAAGAAGTGGTACTCCACTGGGTAGCCTGAGGTTGCAGTACCCACTGTCCCTATGGAGGAGTTGGTTGATGCTCCAAACTCAAGACAGAGCAAAACAGAGGCTCCAAGAAGGAAGGAATAATCCTGGTACTGGAAGTACCCAAAAACCTCTTCATGGCCTCGAAGGCTGACCCACTAGAAGTGAAAGGGTGTTCCATGGCCAAAAAAAGAAGGCCTTTACTGGAAACCCCCCCCTTCTGCTCCGATGAGGTCCCCACCAAGACCAAAGTCAGACCCAAGCATGTCCACGCCAGCTCACAGAGGTGCCAGAACTGCTCTAAAAAACTGAGAGCAGATCCAAATGACTCAGGGCTAACTGTCAGGCTACAGCCTGAAGAGAACTCCGGTTCTGACACAACCAAAGTGCTCAAGGCAATTGTCTGTTCTGATGAGAAAGAAATGTTCAGACCCGACATGGTCAGTTCTGGGAAGCTTTGAACCAAAGATTCTAAGGCACCTGTGGAGGTTAGAGCAGGAAGACTAGCAGGGAAAGTGGAAGGTGTTGGTGTCTGACCAAAAGGGGTAGGAGCCAGTGGAGTGCCTGACTCACCTTGAGCCCAAAGAATCTTCAATACCAACCTCTCCATGTCAATTTCTGTGAGACTCCTGGAAGAATGGAGAGAGACCACCAAGGGAGACATTGGTCTGCCCAAAAAAGGGAGATGGTGGTCTGTCAGCAAAGGGATCCAATGAAAGAGACTACTGTGTCTTTGGCATAGACGTGATTGGTAGAGATGGTTGTTCTGGAGCCAACTAAGGAGTTAGAACTGAGGGAGCAGCAGATGGTTCCAAAGAATCCTTTGGGGTCAATGATTTAGATGTTCTATATATATATATATCATAGATGTGTGTTAATGTATAGAACATTACAGTAATGTTCTATTCAGTCCATCAACCCAACTTGCAGTAATGCATTTATTGAATTGCTTGCAATTTCCTTTTCAGAAAAAATATTGTTAGTTATTGAATGTATCCTGGCTTGTAATAATCACTGTATACCTGTTGGCACATGTTATGCCTGAAAATGGTGTTTGGTCCTTGTTATTAAATTTCAAGGTAAAACAAATAGATAAAATAAATACACATACATTTATACCTCAGGGCTGAGAGATGTAATCTGGTTTACTCTCATTGGCAGCCGTGACTTGGGCACATACCTCCCAACCTCTTAGTGCAGGAAATCTGGACAAAGCTATAAATAATGGGGGTACAAAGACCCCAAAGTAGGGACGATTTTTAAATACTGATATTACAAACTTACAAAGCTGATAGAATAACAGGTGTTGCATTAACATGACTTTTCTGAAGGTTATAAAGTCTTATACTCAGATGTCTTTCATTATTTTCTTACTTCAATCCTCAATGATTTGCCAGTGATTTGCCAGAAAACCATAGTCTTATGAGAAACTGACCAAAAATAGAGGCAAAACTCTGGACATTCTGCAGAAATCTGTGCATCTGGTAGGTATGCTTTGACAGCATCATGCTAGTTAAAGTTTGTGTCTTTAAGAAAGTACTGGTGGTGATATAGTCATCATCAGTGCAATCTCCATTCTCGTGTGCTACCTGTCATACAGTGTAGCAACTCTGCATTGGAACACAGGCTTAAGAAGTTAATGAGTCTGGGCAGTGTGTAGCAAGCATACCTCTCAACCTCTTAGAGTAGAAAATCTGGACAAAGCCTAAAATGATGGGGACAAATAGAGACATATTTTAAATATTGCTCTTACAAGCTTAGAAAGTTGATAGAATAATAGGTTTTGCATTAGCGTGAATTTTCTGAAGGATGTGGAGTCTTAAACTCAAATGTTTCTCATTATTTAATAACTTCAATCCTCAGCTATTTGCCAGAAAAGTACAGATTTTAGGAGGAACACACCAAGTATATGAGGCAAGAATTCTGCAAAAGTCTGTACAGTTGAGTGGTATGGACTAGTAAGTGAATTTGGTCAGCAATAGTATCTTGATGTAGAATTAACTGAACTAGATAGTCTGGTATTAGTAATTACTTCCATTATTCACTTTGCCTGGATGCACTTATTGCTGACCTCTGAATCCTAAGTATATAGTGCCTACCTTTACTAAAATATCAGAAGCCAATGCCTGGTATAACATTTTGAGGCCCTTTCTGTCATCTTTCAGTAATTGCAGTTCTTTCTGAAAAGTTCTGAAACTGTTTTCTCATACTTATTTAGTAACTGTCTAAAATATAATTAAGTTATTGCTACTTTCTCACATTAAAGACTCATACCTTTTTGATGAATATTTTCAGTTATTTGCCTTTCTGTAATTTCTCTGCTTATTAAATTGAAGTCAGTTGCTAGTCCTATTCTCAGCTGGTGTGCTAATTACAGATTTTGCAGGGTTGCTAGGTGCGAAGGCACTAGTTCTACTGTTCTGTTTAACAGACTCATGCCCTACTGTTTGTTTCCCTCGTCACTTTTAATTATCTAGTTTCAGAACTGTGGTGTAAAATGCATTGCATTCCTTGATAAGAGGAATTATTAACTTGGAATACCTAGCTAATACCAAGCTAGAAGCGGATACATGCTTTTTGTCTCCTTGACCATATGTTCCTTTCTGATATGCATTAATGCCTTAAAGTAATGGACACAGTATAAACTTAATTACTGGCTGCATCTGGCTTACAGATATTTCATTTTTATATTTTTGCGTGTTATTTTGCATTTCTATGCATCTGTCATTGTATAGCAGAACACTTCTCTTTGTGATTCTCCTTGTTAACAATACAAACGTAAAGGTGAATAGCTAACAAATAAAACATTATTAAATGTAATACAAATTTACTTCTTTATCTGAATTATTGTTTATCCTCTGTTTTCAGAGTCCATCATCATTTTAAACTTAAACATGAAAAGCTTACTTCTAGATATGACAACTAATATCAACATGGAACAACAAGTTTTAAACTTATGTCCCCTTTCTTTCCTGTAGGTACAGCAAGTGTGGCAGAAATAACCATAATGCAGAGCAGAAGACTTCTTTTTATTTTAGCACCTGATTTGTCCAAGACTAAAGGTTATGCATTTGATCAGCAGGTTGGGCTACACAATGCACTTATTAAAGATGAAATCAAAGTTATTGTGATTGAGTTCAAGAGGCTTTCTGATTACAGCAGTCTTCCTGAATCGCTAAGGCATATAATCAGAAAGAAAGGGTCAATCAAGTGGAAAGAAAAAAATGATTTAGATAGTAAGTCTGCAAAATCATCTTTCTGGAAGCAGGTGCGATACCAGATGCCACCACCATACAAAAACATGTTATCAAATAGTGGTCACCCCTGAAATGGTATATGCCTATATTGTTTGAAGGGTCAGTCTCTGCTTTGTTCTTTCCCAGATGCAAGACATATAGGGAATAAAATGAGGACACCATTAACAATATGGCACATAGGACATCAAGTTATGATAAAAATATAAATTGAATTTTTCTAAGATGAAATTGTATTTATTTCACTCATAACTGTCACATGTACATTTTAGCAACATTATCATTAATAACTTGCTATATTAACATTGTAATTTTATTACATCTGTATGCTAGCAAAATTAAACGATGGTCTTAAGACAACATACTTCTCTTTCTCCTTATCTTTACTATTGTCCTTTACTCAGCATCTCATATTTTTTATGTGCCCTTTACTCAGGTATGTATGTGTTTGTGTATGTGTATATATACATACAACGAGAGAGGGAGAGAGAGCGAGAGATATTACATCCATTTCAGCCTACTCCACCCATCTATGCCCCATTTCCATTCCTCTTTCCATCCTTACCACTGAATCATATTTGCCCTTCAGTCACATTTTACACCTTCCTTATCCACTAAAGGTATATATATATATATATATATATATGTGTGTGTGTATGTATATATATATATATATATATATATATATATATATGTGTGTATGTATATATAGTTCCCTATCAGAAGGACAAAAATTCACAAGACTGAATGTCAAAAGACTGAACTGGGAACATTGAAAACTTGCATGATCAGACAACAAAGACCATGACTGTGCAAGATTGTGGTATAGTGGGGATTGGGGTTTTGCTCTTTTTCTGACTGTAGTGTGATCTCAGATTATTGGGGAGGGGGGTACAGCCTCCCACAAGGAGGGTGCAGGAGGGGCAGGTGTATATAATCTCCTCAACTTTTCTATTTGTACATCTTCTTAACATTTCTTTAACTATGTAACCTCTTCCTGATCACTGTTCTTTACTTCTTCTTACATTTTTCCCTTCCCTGCATATACATACTACAATGGTGTTAATATTTCCATACAGTACCAGTTATGGTAGGTATCCTGTAATATAATTACTATTTTTTCTATGATATTAACTGTTTTGTAATGACGTCTCTGCATATTTTATTACATTAGTTTATTTACATTGTAAAGTTATTCTTACAATGAAAGTAACTGTAGTCCATGCTTTTTATATGCTCTAATGTTGCTTTGATTTGTATATAATTTTCTGTTAGTTTTATTTTTGTCTGTTTCTTCCACGTCCCTTTTACAAATGGCAAATGGCCCTGTCCAGCAGGGTTAACCACTCAGCAAAATGTAAATAAATAAATATAAGGTTGCAGATTTCAAGTAATCCTGGTTTTCCAAAGCTCAAACAGTTCAAGATTTGACATTTTGCAACCCCCCCCCAAAAAAAAAAAATGGGATAAAACAGTGTGTCTGTACATATAACATCCATGGAAACTCTTGCACATGAGGTTAGATGTATTAATATTCAGTATGTAAAAATATGTTAGTAACCAACAAAAATAAACAAACTAAAAAACAACAAAAAAGTGGGAAGTGACAGAAACAAAACTTGTATTGTTAAATGCTTAGTGCTTTTGTCCCTCAGTTTCCTGTGACACTCTGAAGAAGTCTTGGGAAACTGCGGGAAAAAAGTGCTAAGTGTTTTACAATAAAAGTTTTGTTTGTGTGACTTCCCACTGCATTTTTTTAAATAAGTTAGATTGGAGAATAAATAACACTCCACAATATTTGTATATAAGACCAGTCAACTCTAATAAATCAACTCTGTAACCATGCAAAATGACTAATAACCAGAGATAAAAAAAAGTCCAGTACCTCCATCTACAAAGCCAACATAAAGATAATCACCAAAAATTCTGGTCCTCCATCAACCAACTATTATTCCCAGGCTTTCAAAGCATCTGAACCACACAAACCCCTACTGAACTTACCACCCTTTTCAATTTCTACTTAATTGACACCATAGCTAACCTAACCACCACCTTTCCTATGGTTAGCACCACCACCACCAAGACAGCTGATGAACAAATCATGCCAGAAAACAATCCTACCCTCGACTCCAACCTAAAATTCTTCCCCATACCCACTGCCACAATAAAAAACTTTTACTTATGCTAATACCCTGCACTCTGGAACCTGATAATCTACCCCCACACTTCCTACAGCTAGATGCAAACTCTAAAGCTTATCCCATCAGCATACCCATTAACAGATTAATTTAAAAATCCTTAGTCCCAGACATTCCTTGAATGTCCCAGGTTCCTTGAATTTATAAACTCTAATGCAATGGAACAACTGGTCACCACTCCCACAAGAGGGAACAACATATTGGACCTGGTCATCACCAACATTGGGACTCTATGTTCCACACCAGAGGTAAACCCTTCATTGGTAAGATCAGATCATAAACAAATTTCCATGGACATCCATATACCGTCCCCACCCCCAGCCAAGGAAATCACTGTAAATAATTTCTCAAAAGCCAACTTTGCACTTCTCAAGACTGAGGTGGAATCCTTCAAAGCCCCATGGGCCAGAGGATAATACAGCCCAATCCACAGAATCCTTTACAAATGCATTCTATGAGCACCTGCAGGAATACATGGATCGTGCTATCCCAAATAAAACCAAGACTCACTCCTCCAAAAACAGGAGACCAGCCAGGTGGACCCCGGCCATAAATAAGCTATACAACAGAAGGAGGAAGCTAATACATGACAGAGCAAAATCCCAAAAAGGGAAGGCATCTCTGATCAGTATTAGCAAGAAACTTCGATCCCTCATAAAATCATCAAAGGCCAGTTTCAAAAGAAAAATTGCCCTAGACACTAAAGATTATCACAAGGCCTTCTTTAGTTATGTCAGGAACATGGGCAGAAACTCCCAGATATGCTCTGAATTGTTGCATAATGGTACAAAATATACCGAACCTACAGACATAGCCAACATCCTGGCAGACAGATTCAGCGCAAACTTCTCCCCCCCCCTTCCCCCCCAAATGAGCAAACGCCCATCCCAACTGAATGTAACCTCCCTGACATCACAGATGCACAAGTGAAAGCTGCCCTCTCCAAAGCAAAAAACACAGCATCTATGGGACCGGACGGTGTCCCAGGCTGTGTCTTACACGAGCTCCAAGAAGAACTGAACCCTCACATTAAGTCACTTTTCAAACTTAGCCTTGCTACAGGATATGTACCCAAAGAATGGTGTACAACTACAGTGGTCCCACTCCACAAAGGTGGTGCCACAACGGACCCCGGAAACTATCGACCCATAAGCCTGACTAGTCTGGTCTGTAAAGCTATGGAGTGTTTTATCATGGAACTCATAAACAAAGACATTGGGAGCCTCCAGACACTGGACCCTACCCAATTCGGCTTTAAGGGCAGATCTTGCCTCTTAAATCTAGTTGATTTCTTTGAAACAGTTACCAAAGCCATAGATGAGGGCAAGGTAGTCCACACAGCCTACCTGGACCTCGCAAAAGCCTTCAACACAATACCCCACTCAGGCATCATAAATAAGCTTACCAGCTTAAATATCAACCCCTATATCACAAGATGGGTTGCAAACTGGCTCAGAGATAGAACCCACATGGTCAGAATCACAGGTGCCATGTCTGAATCCAAACCAGTTACAAGTGGCATCCCACAGGGCTCAGTTCTGGGACCTCTCTTGTTCAGTATATACTTCTCTGAGGTTCAGGATAACACGGGGGGATTATGGCTGACAAAGTTCGCAGATGACTGCAAACTGGGGGCCATAATCGAATCTCCAGCTGACACAAGCATCCCCAAAAGGGTCTCACAGAGATGGATGCTTGGTGCCAGAGCCATGACCTCAAGCTAAATGCTAAAAAGTGCATAGTCATCCCCTTTGGGAAAAACAAGGTGCCCATAAATTACCACATAGGTGGTAATCCATTAAGTATGGAAGAAGTAATTAGAGATTTGGGGACCAACGTAGATAGTAATCTCTCCTTTGATAATCACGTTGCCAAAGTGGTTAGAAAGACCTTCTATATAGCCCACCTTATCACGAAAGGGTTCGCATCTAGGTCAAGAGAGGTCATTGTGCCCCTCTACTCATCACTCATCAGGCCCATAATTGAATACAATGCCCCTTTTGGGATGTACCTTACCCGACACCTGCAGCAACTGGAGAGACCCCAAATGTACCTCACCAAGAGGATCATGGGCTACAAACAGATGTCCTATGCAGCTCGACTAAAGAAACTCCAGCTCTGCTCAGTTGCTTACCGCCTACTCAGAGGCGATCTATGCCTGACATACAAAGCCACGTCAAACCCAGAATTAATGGACATGCTCCACCTCAAAAAATCCAAGTCCCTTAGAGCTACACGCTCCAGGGACCTAAACCTTGGCACAAAAATAAATAGGACATGCTGGAGAGACAGATTCATTTCCCAGAGGCTCCCCTCACTCTGGAATAGAATTCCAATTCATGTTAGACATAGCCCCTTGCTGACCCTCTTCAAGCGAAATTTGGACGCGTGGATGGGAAATTGCAAATTCACCCCTGGGATCTCTCCTGTGTCCCTGCTAGACAGAGGCACAGTAAACTCATCTTAAAAGGGTACCTTCTGTGACCTACTTTACAGAGGCACAGTAGGCTAATCTAATAGGGAGGCGGAAGCCAAATACACTCTCACTAGGCTTATAAATGACCTAGGGCAGATAGCCTAGTATCTACCTATGAACCTATGAACCTATCTGAAACAAAGGATACATTCTCCCATAGCTTATCCCATCAGTATACTCATTAACAGATGAATTAAAGAATCCCTAGCCCTAGACATCTGGAAAAAAAGCATACATTCCCTCCTTACACAAAGGTGGCACCGACACAAACACCACAAACTTTCGGCCCATAGCAGTTCTCTCACCCTTCTCTAAAACACTGGAAAAATGCATCCATGCCCAATTCCTTAACCACCTGCTTGAAAACCAAATTCTACCACCCACTCAGCAGGTTTCAGACCAGGACACAGCACTATTACTGCCCTCCTCTCTTTCCTAGATACAGTCAACCAGACACGGGGTTCTGGCAAAATAATCGCTTCTTTTTTCCTAGACCTCTCCAAAGCTTTTAATACCATTTTCCACACCATCCTCCTCTCCAAACTATCCACGCTTCACATTTTCCCACCTACCCTACAGTGGTTCAGTAGCTATCTCTCCAATAGGCAGCAATCTACTAAATGGCAACAATCTTACCCTCCCTTCCTCAGTACTTCCACAGGGGTACCCCAAGGCTCCATACTTGGTCCTCTCTTATTAAGCATCTTTACTAACAACTTTCACTATACTCTCCCACAATGCTCAGTAATCCAGTATGCTGACAACTCTACAATAACATACACTGCAAATTGCAGCTCTGAACTACAGCAAATTACCCAAAATGCCCTCACCTCTACTGAATCTTGGCTGCTTAGCAATCATCTTGCCCTAAATCCAAAAAACTTAAACTAGTACTTTTTACCCCCCAAAAAACACTCCCCTATATAAGAAAAACTCTTCACTATACAAGCCCAAGACAATGCTACTATAGACGTCATTCCAGACACTAAACTACTAGGCATTATTATAGATGAAAACCTTAACTTTGACCTACACATAAACAAAAACATCATAAAAACACACCAAAAGCTGTCTATGCTCTACAGACACCAACACTTCCTTAGCCTCTCTACTAGACAAACCCTTGCAGCCACCTTTTTATTACCCTATCTCCTTTATGGTGCTCTTCAGTAATATCCAAAATTCTGCAAAATCCAAACTTGAAATGTGTTACAAGAAAATAGCCCAATTTGCAACCAAAGCCAAATTCTCATCCCACCACTTTAACTCACTGAAACAATTAGGCTGGCTGGAACTCCCCCACCATCTCTCATTCACCCAACACAGACTGTCCTGATCTCTCAACACTACTCACCCAATAATAACCCAGCAGGCAACTAAGATCTGAAAATCATCTACTTCTAAAATTAGAAAAGCCCATCTTACCTGCTGGTCAACTCCTCTACTACTTCACCATCGACAAACTATGCAACTCACTTCCACCTTGTGTAAGAAACACAGACAGCACCACCACCTTCAAACAAATACTGAAAAATCATCTCAACTCTTCCTGGCTATGTACCTGCTCTATAACCTAACCTCTTCCTTCTCCTTAGATGATAACTAAACTCCTGTGCTTTTTGCTACTGCTGACTGATATTTTCTCCATAATTATTATTTTTCATCACTTGTCAATGCTGGTACAATAATGCTGATTAATATATCTCTGTTTATACCTCTCTGATTGAATTCATCTGGCAACCAACAAAATTCCTGCTTTTATATATATATTCTGATATATTACTGTAATCGCTATCTGTAACACTGTACTTTTGTACCAATTAATGTTTAATATTTTCTGTATCTGTGTGTTTGTCGGAGCTTTCCTCCCCGGGCCTCCACTGAAAATGGGCTCTTTTAGGCCCAGTGGACTTTCCCAATAAACAAATGCACTAACTAAATAAATAAATAAATTTGCAATTGTAATGTAGCTGTGTTCATCAAAAACATCTTTTAACAAACAGTGACCAAACCATTTGTTTTAAACAGCAATCCATTTTATTTATTAGTTTTTTTTTTTAATGGGATTATCCATCTGGGCATAAGATGCCCCTTTTCATTGGAGGCCTAGGGAGAAAACCTCCAAGTATTATACATGTACAACGTGTACTAAAAGTAGATAATTGAAAAAAATATTACAATGACTTTATAATCAGTGTAAAAGAATGAATGCAAATATAGAACACGTAATAAAACAAACAAGCAAAAAAAAACACTTTTACAAAAGACAGCAGTATGTATCAATAGATACAGATTTTTGTTAGTCATGAATGAAATTTAGTACATGGGTAAAATAAAGGTTCAAAATAAAGAATGTTGAAGGAAAGAAAAAAGAAAATAATTTGTGAGAGCATGCTTTTAAAAAGTGAGGTTTGACAAAAAAGAATTTAAGTAATTGTTGGTGGAAGTAATGGTTATACAAGTTTGAAGACAGAGTAAGTTAAAAAGACACATTTGAAAGGCAACACCAGGGAAATAGATAGCACTGCAAGAAAAGAAACTGCTTGGATCATGTATGGGGTATGGCAGAGGCTGAAATGCATAATTACTAGATAATTTATTTATTTATTTAGTAATCTTTGTTTACTGGGAAAGTCCATCTGGGTAATATCCATTTTCAGCAGACGCCCAGGGAGAAAAGCTCCATTTGCTTACATTGCATTATACTAAGTTCCAGTTAAATTTAGAGTCCTTACATTTCTATTTACATTTTTACACATATAGTAGTTACATTTATACATTCTAAGATTTTAGAGTGGTGGAAGTTACTGAAGAGAAAGCCCACATGCAACTTAGTGTATCGTATATGCAACAATTATGTATAAAAATTGTTTTGTCATTTCAGTGAGAGGTTGAGGCAATTCTGTTTAAGGAGAGTATTCGGAAAGTATCATATGGTGAGCACAAAATCTTAACCTTGTGATGAGCATGTGCAGGACCAGGATTGGTTAAGATGTGATTTAAAACTATTGAGTTTGTTGTAGAGTTTTATTTGTGTGGGGATACTATTCCAGACTTTAGCAATGTGTTTGGAGTAGGTCGAGTTTCCTGCAATATTATTTGACTTATTTGTAAGTAATAAGAATTTGTTAATAGAGTGGAGGTCCCTTGTTGGACAGTAGGGCAGTGATACGTTTTGTAGTGCAGGCCATTTTTCTGGATGATGAATGAGTTTGTTTACTATAGTTAGTTGTGACTATGTTAGGTAGTTGTGTAATTCAAGCCAGTTTAATTGCATTAAGCTATGGCAATGGTGGATCCTGTGAGGGATACTGGTGGCAGGTTTAGCTATTTTATTATAGCAGGAGGCAAGTTTCTTCCTTTGAGTATTGTTTACATTTGTTAGGATAGGAGTGGCGTGTAAGACAGTTGGCAATAAGGAGGTGGCAGCTTGAGTTTCTCTTGCAGTATCTTTAAGGAATCCATTCATCCTATAAAGGCAGCCTAGTATCTGGTGTGTAGATTTAATGATGTGCAGTATAGGCTGGTCATATCTGAGACCGTCATCTGTTATAATGCCTAGAAGTTTACTGTGAGTTATAGTTTCAGTGAGTATTATTTGCTGACTTTATGGTAAAAGATTGCTTTTGATTTTTGCAACTTTTTGAGGTTAAAGCATTAATTTAGTTTCATTAACTTAGTTTTCTTGGAGTTGAGTATAAAGTTTGATTCCTTGAGTCAGGTTTCTACAGAGGAGAAAGATTTTTTGGGTAATATCTTGGAGCTTATTTATTGTTGGGGCTGCACATATTAATGTCGAATCATCTGTATACTAAACTAAACTAGCATGGTGAGTGGAGGTGTGGGGGTCATTAATAAATATATTAAATAATAGAGGACCCAGGATAGAGCCCTGAGGGACACCTGTAGTAATAGAAAAAAAGGATGAGTAGGTTTGTTGCCATTTAACAGCTTGTTTGCCTTTCAGATAGGTAACTAAGGAACCACAACAAGGAGCATGTAAAAGTCCTACTGAGGAGAGCTGAACGAGCAATTGCTGGTGTGAGGCAGTGTCAGATGCCTTTGACAAATCTAAGAACATGGTGGACACAAGCAGACCATGGTTTCTATGTTGGTTTATTATATTGGCAAAATGTAGTAGAGCAGTAGTGGGGCTGTGCTGTGGCCAAAAGCCATGGGTTTCTAAGAGCAGGTTATTTGAGGTTAGGTATTACATCAGATGCATGTGGATGCATATTCTAATAATTTGGATGGGAGGGATTGCTATTGCTCTGTAGTTATTAAACTCTGTGGCTGTCCTGTCTTTGTGCAGTGGTATGATGTAAGATTTTTTTCTACATTTATGGGATGTATTTTTCCCCTATGGACCTATTAATTAGTATGGAGAAAGGGAAGGCTATGACTTCTGTGGCCATTTTTAGGTAGTCTGATGGTAGTTGGTCTATAACTATGGAAGTAGTTTTTAGTTTAAGGAGCAAATTCATTATGAGTGAGGTAGGTAGTGGACTAAACGTGGTTTTGATTAATGTGGTTTTAATTGGATAGAGGTAGAGAGGGTGGGACAGATGTATTAGTGTCTAAGAGAGATTGATTGTATAAAGTAGGAATTAAACTGATGGAGATAAAGTTTCTTGTATTGTCTGTTTTTGGAGAGTGTGTGGTGATCTTGCCAGGCTGGAGTAGTTTATTTAGTGATGAACAAAAAAGTTTTGGGATATTTTTATATTTGTCTTGTAGGTTGGTATAGTTTGCTTGCTAATTCTGCTGTTTGCCATGGAGTTTTGCAGGGTTTCTAAGACGTCTATATTGCCAAAAGGCATTTTGAGTTAGATTTTATGCCAATTTTTCCAGGTTTTATCTCTTTTTATCATGATTTGTTTTGTTTCTTTTGTCAGCCATGGAGCAGGGTTGGTTTTTACTCTTTTATTGCGTACTGGTGCTAGATTATTTAAGGTCTGTAAGAATATTTTAGTAAAGTGTTCTACAGCAGCATCTAGTGGCAGTGTTCTAAGTACATTTCAGTTATATTGTTTTAGTTTCATTGAAAATATCTTTGCTGAAATTGGTTGTATTTTATAACTGATTGTAGATAATATGTTTATCTACATTATCGTGAGGTCTAATGGCATATGTTGGTATTTGGTCACTTAAAAATAGTCAAAAACCCAGTTGGGCCGACCAAAACCAAGGCATTGACTGTAGGTTAATGTGTTGAATTTGTATTTTTAGGGGAAAGGAGATATGTGTATCTGGTTAATTAAGTTTCATTCATTAAGTATTTAAATTAATTAAAGTATGATGGTCATTGGTTGTTTTGAAATAGGAAGGTTATAAGTAGAAAGGTATTTGTAGTTTGACCCACATCTGACAAAGTGAATATAAAAGAAAACGTGTGGTGTATAGCGTTTATGTGTAACAAACTGCATTTTTAACAATCGTTCCTTGGGCTTTATTGTTTCATCATCTGCTTTGGGCTGTTGGATTTCTTGGTGTTTGGTTACTTATGCTATGTGAGAGGCAGCCTATTTTTGTCAGTTTGTCTGGTTTATGAGAATCCAGTCTGATGTTGAGTGTCTCCATGAAATTTTACTGATTCTAGTAGGTAAGGTTATTAATTGTCTGAAGTTGTAGGAATTCAGTGCGAGTAGTGGAACATATGAGTTGCTAATGAGTTGCCAGTCTATATTTTAGTCTCCAAGTATTATAATTTCATGGTTAATTTGTTGGGATATCCAATACAGCATGTTTTCAGCATTATCAATGTTATTCCATGGTGGTATATAAATTGCTGTTAAACCTATAGTTTTCCTATTGTTAATTTTTGGAGTGGTATTAGAAGTTTATCATTATTAAATTTGGGAATTTCCTGTGGAAGTAAGGTGATGGTTAGGGAATTTTTATAGATGATTGTTACACCACCTACACACTTGTTTTGTCTGTTATGCCTGAGTATATCGTATCCTGGGGGGGGGGGCATGATCTCATTATCCTTTATTTCTTTTTTAACCAGGTTTCAGTTGCTATGACTACATCAGGAGTGTATGTGGCAAGGTAGGCATGTATGTCATGGATTTTATTGCACATACGTCTCGGGTTCATATTTAGTAGCATGACTTTGGATTCTGCTTTTTGTTTAGATGTATTAGATGACTAGTTTATTTTGGGGATGCAAATGATGGTTTTATGAACAATGGGACCTGGGTTGGGGTGAATATCTCTTCTAATTTTTTTGAATTGATATTTTACAGAGGGAAGAGTTTGGGCAGTTATATTTTGGTATTGGTTTGGTATTTGCTCGTAAATGTGGATACTTAGTTTTGGGATATTTATAGATAAATAAATCAGATATGGTTTGCCGTAGAGATTGGGTGTTATGGAGCAAAACAGGCTAGATATATATTGATATTCTTTGTGAGGACTGGTTGAAGTCCTGAATACTTGAAAGAGGTGAATTTAATAATTGCTGATGAAGGCTAATAGAGTGAGAAGGAATAATGAAATAATCTGAGTTAGGGGCATCTTATTTAACTTGGGTTTATTTTTGTTGTAAATTAGGATTAAAATATGTTAGGAGGGTGCCAGGTTAGTTGTAGACATGTAATTTAATAGTTACAGGGGGCAAGGATTAAGAAAGTTTGAGAGAGTCTTGGGTGGTAAACTAGAGTGGGTGTTACTACTGGGAGTAATTGTATTGATTGTTTTTCTTCTGGAGGGAACTGATGTTATTCATTTAAGGAGTATGTGAGTGATGCTATGAAAGTACAAATGTAGAGAATGAGAGGGTGGGTGGAGATTGGAGAAACGATAAGGGAGAGGACTGTTCCTGAGCATTAGCTCGGGCGAATGAAGTGAGTTGAAAACTTGGCAAACAGACAGAGAGAAAAATATAATCAGTGACTGAACTTAAACAGCCACAAATCTGCTGAGAGAGATAAGGAAAAGGAACAATGCAGTTTAAAAGGCCTCTGTGGTAGAAGATGGATATCTTAATTTTGTTGTGCTAGGACACAGTATTAGTAGGAAAATTCACCCAATACCATCTTGACATGACTAATGGTGATAACAGTAAAACAAAATTGCATGTGACTGTTTGAACAACTAAGCAGTGTAAGGAGATTCAGCCCCTACAGATCAGCAAAACAATGAGAAAAAGTAAGCAAATATGCAGGAGTACAGCTCTGGAAAAAATACTGGCTGAGAACTAAAAGTAGCTACACAAGAAGAGAAATAAACTTAAGGAAGGGAGAAAGTGGACTGCTAAAAACAATAAAGGCCACACATTAAAGGAGAAAGTACCAATGGGACAGCTGTGATCTAAGATAATAGAGCTATTATAGTGGACAAAGTTCTTTATCTTAGGCTGCCATAATATTTATAATGTATATAGAAATATAGCCCACAGACTGGTGTTCAAACTGCAGACGTCACTGTTACATACATATCTGTTTGCTTGCAGGTTCACTTTTATAACAAAATAAAAACACACTAAACTGACAATTGAGTGCACTGAGTCAATGTTGACTGTGCAGAAATACTAGCTCAGAGCCAAAAGTGGTTTAATAACTGCCTAGGGCAAGGAAAAATGAAAAAGGGGGAAGAGACCAAGGGTGTCTTCCTTGAAGGCATGCAGTTCCACTAAAGAAACACACGAGGATATAAGCAATGGGAACAACAAGTCTAGCAGAAGTAAAGAAAATATAAGAGAAAGAAATAGTTTGGATAAGAGCACTATGAGTAAATGTCAGTGTCTGTTAGGATGTAGAGAGTAAAAGCTGACCAGCTGGATGACAAAGGAGGAGGGTTTACAGACTATAAGGCTATTGCTTACAAACTAGGACTCTGAAGCACTTGTCTTCACTAAGTGGAGTGAGAGGAAGAATGAGTAAGAAGATGGAGGATTATTGTCATGAATAGTAGCTGTAAAGTTAAAGTATATGGTTTGTGGCTGGGTAGAGGGATGTAATATGAAATGGGATGAAAGAAGAGGGGGAGACAAAGCAAAGTAGCAAGCCAGAAGATGAGGCAGGGGAGTAAAGAGGCTATAATATAAATAAGGGGTGATGTGAGGAGAAGAGTAGGAAGTGGTAAGGAAAGTAAGTGGTTTAGGGAGAAAAGATGTTAGAGACACAAGCTGTAGATATAAACATCTGTAGAGTGTCCGTAGATAAGGAGATGGATAGCATAACTCAAAATATACTGTGTGGATAGTTTTGAATTTTTGCCTAGCCAGGAGCTGAGTCTAAGCACAGCCACGTGTTCATTAGGTATTATTTTTATTGAAACCTGAAAGATTTCACCTGAGATATTTGTTAAAGGGGAAGGGGGTGGAGTTCCAGATTTTAGAGTTATAGGAAGAATAGAGAGATTCACTAACATAGTTGTTTTATTTAGTTATTAGGAAAAGTTTTTTGTCTACTGAGCAAAGCATCCTATTTAGTGAGCGGTGTTGAAGGATATGAGTTGAGGTAGGGCATATTTCTGACCTTTGAATAAGGTTATGTGTGGTAAGTAGTTGAGACAGAGTTAGGGAGTGGAATACTTTTAGTTAATGTACCTGCTTCAGTGAAACAGAAAGGTAAGATTTGTATTTCACATTAACATCAGATATAGCTACTTTGTCATAACATTTCTCAAGGAGATCAGCCTGGGTTGAGTTGAATGAGGGATAGCAGAGGGGCTCGGTTGGGTGATTTGCCATGATTTTGTTGTTGGCTGACTAAAGACCAGAAGAGTTTTGGGTTCTTTTGATTTAAAGTTTTGAGACTGATGTAAAATGATTTCTTGTCAAATTAATAATTTGCTTGGTGCTATTTCTGAGGTATTTATATTTTTGTAGGTTCAACTGTTCTTATTTCTTTTTCATCAGGTTTCCTATTATTTGTCTCTCTGATTCATAAGTTGTTTTGGTTTGTCAGCATAGCCATGTTTATGGATTTTCTGTAGTTCTTTTGGCTGTGGTAGGAGCATTTACACTTGGAATATTGCAAAGAGTGGTGTTAAATAGGAAGAAAGTGTCATCTATTCAGATGTCAGTAGTTGGTTTCAGCTTATCAATTTTAAGTTTGAGATGAAGACATCTTTTTGGAAGGAAAACAGATCAGAAGTATGGTTATAGCAGTGGAGTCTATGGATCTCATGGTGGACCCTTATAGCAAAGGAATGGTGGTAGTCACTTAAAGTTAGCATAGGAGATAATTTTGTTTGAAGAGTTAGTGAAGATGTAATCTAAGGTGTATTTCCTGTCAGAATGCTTATTGTACCTGGGACTGCTCTGATGGTGTAGAGGGATAAAGCCCTGATTAAAAACCTCAGGTGACCTGTTCAATCAGCAGCTTAACTGACTGACAGAGCAGCAGGGAGGGATGGTCATGCCTATTCTGGGAGGGATGGCAGTATGTGGTCATCTCTTTGCAACAATCTGTGGTGGAGAAAGGGTGATAAGCCACTTGCTCACATTGTACATCCACCCTAAACCAAACCATGTTGCCATAAGGGTGGGAGTATGGCTAGGTAAAACCCCACTGGATGGATGCAAATGTGTGCTGAACCCCAGGGATGGCTAAGGATCTAGGACCGGCCCCACCAATACTAGAATACATAAGTTCATAGGTTGGTACTAGGCTATCAGCCGTAGGGCCTATACAAGCTTAGCCATAACAATTCCCTGGCTATTTCTTCCCACACTATTTACTTCCCTGGACCCCTGTCTAGCAGGGCGACTGACATGATCCCCGGGGTGAATTTCCTTTCTCCCATCCAATCATCAAGGAGACATGCAGTTAGCTGATAGACCCGTAAATGGATAAATAACTCAAGCAAGCGTCGACAGAGTGAGAGATAACATTCAATGTATAAAAATCCAAGCAATCCGGTCTTCTGAAACAAATAAATCAGTTTATTACACAGATAAACCACGATAAGCGCTTTCACTAACTAGTAGCTTCTTTTTTTTTTTTTTTTTTTTTTTTTTTTTTTTTTTTTGTTAAGGTCTGAGGAAGCCTGGTCTCCCAGGTGAAAGCGCTTACCTTTTTGAATTAAAACTCATTTGGATTTTTACATCTAGCCTTCGTTTCTTCTACATTTCTGTGGACATTGCAGCAGTTTGGAACTTTTGAAAGTTTGGTACTTTTTTTCTACTTTGTTTGAATTGAGACTCAGCCCTGTTTCACTAGCAGTTACTTATCTGGTTTATGTTGTTCTGCTTTCTACTGCTAGTGTTTGTCATAGTGGTGTGTTGTTGGATCTGCTTGTATATATATATATATATATATATATATATATATATATATATATATATATATATATATATATATATATATATATATATATATATATATACATATATATATATATATATATAGATAAATATATATATATATATATATATATATACATATATATATATATATATATATATATATATATATATATATTTGTATAGAAATAGATAAATAGGCATAGATAGATATAGATATAGATGATATACATATAGATATCTATGTATTTATAATATACCTCTCAACTCTCCAGATTTTCACAGAATAGCCAGACTTTTGTCTTATATTTTTGCGGTGTGCCTCATAAAATTTGTAGTTTTCTAGCAAAACATTGAGGATTGAAGTAATTACATAAATACATGCATTTGAGTTTTAGGCTTCATATCCTTCAGAAAATGCATGCTAACACAAATCCTGCTATTTTATCAACTTTTTAAGTAGCTAAGAGCAATATCTATCCCTATTTTTGGGTCTTTGTCCTTTCATTATTTTAGGCTTTGTCCAGATTTGTTCTCTCTCTCTCTGTATATATATATATATATATATATATATATATATATATATATATATATATATATATAAATATCACCCTCTTTTGACAACCCACATCCCCAATTTCTCAAACTAGCTGCCAGTTGTATAGCATATCCCATTTCAATTCCATCAACGAATTCTCAGTTCCTGAAATCTGGAAATCCTTCTATACAATTCCACCTTACAAAGGAGGTATCTCTAGTGACCCTTCCAACTACCGACTAATAGTCATCCTGTCTCCATTCTCAAAAATTCACAAAAAAAATTTTTGGATGGATGGATTTAGGCCTTACCCCAGCACATCTGCATTCATTCTATCTTTCACCCAGAGAGTAGCAGAAGCAAGGGATAGCAGTAAACTGGTATGTCTCTTCCTTGACCTCTCCAAAGCGTTTGACACCATCTCCCACTCTAAACTCCTCTCTAAACTAAATTAACTAAACTTCTCCACTTCTACCATTCTCTGGTTCACTAGCTACCTCAACAATAGACAACAATCTGTTAGAGATCAGGCTTCCTACTCACCTTTCTTATCTATCCAAACAGGCATTCCCCAAGGATCCATCCTGGCCCCCTTCTCTTTAATATCCTTACTAACAGTCTTTGCTCCATCTGCAGCTCCTCATCATTAATCCAATACACTGACCATTCTACGCTTATCACCCTCTCTGATAACCCCAGTGACCTCCACTCCCTCACACAGACTTCCTTTAATACCATCAAAGACTGGCTAATTGAAAACCAATCATCCTTAACCTAAAGAAAACAAAACTTTCCTCCCAAAATCTACATCCCACCTTAAAACTTCTTTCAGTCTCTCTTCCCTAGACAATACCATTATTTATGCCAACTCCCCTACTAAACATCTAGGAATTACAATTGATGACCAACTAAATTTTGACCATCATATCCAACAATCCATCAAAAAGACCAATCAAAAACTATGTCTACTGTATAGACACAAAAAATTCTTATCCACGACTTCGAGGACCACACTCTCCCAAACCTATCTCCTCCCCTGCTCTAATTTTACACATATCCAAGCAAATCTCTTGACCAAACTGGAACAAACCTACAACCAGTTAGCCAAATTTGACTGTAATCCCCCTTACAAATCCTATCACTGCCTCACCCTTAAACAACTACAATGGCTCAAATTCCCTCAACTACTCCAAATTTCATAACTCCAGATGGCACACTCTCTACTTTACAAACCTGCAGACTGTCCCTCCCTGTCTACCCTCCTATCCCTTTACAAACCCAAACAATCTCTCCATAGCACTGACCAAGTACTACTTAACACCTACAGACCTAATAAAACTATAGGCAGATTACTATATAAATGTTCCATATCTCAAACCTGGAACAAACTCCCAACTAACATATGATCTATCCAGTCTTCTTTACTTTTCAAAAATGAAAAAAATACCTTGCCAACTCTCCCTCCTGCACCTGTAATCACCCTACCTAATTTCTGCTTCCCATACAGTCAGACTACAACCTATTCCTTCCTTACTTTTTTATGTAACCTTATAAACACTAGTCCTATTAAACCTGAGCAGCACCACTGCGCTCTCTTAATAATTAACTTTTTCTTTCACCATCACCCCCTCACCCCTATTCCCTCCTCTCTATATTAACTTTTCTATTAATTACTTCTCCTTTCCACTCTACTTACTTAGACTAGATATGCGTATCACTCTTAAGTCTTATCTGTTACTCAGTTAACCCCCCCCTTTCTTTAGCACCACTTATAATATTCTTTTTATCAGTTCATTGCTCTACTTTTGTTGAATGTTATACATTTAGTGATGTTCTGCTAAGGGATCAGTGTTTTTTCATATGTATTCTCATATATTTGGACTTGTAATGCAACTTGTTATTGATATTGTTATTGTTATTGATATTGTTATTGTTATTGATATTGTTATTGTTATTGTTATTGTTATTGATATTGTTATTGTTATTGATATTGTATTGTTATTGTTATTGATATTGTTATTGTTATTGCTATTTTTATCATTTTGTTTTGGAGAGTTTCTCCTTGGGTCTCCACTGAAAATGGGTTCCCAGCCCAGTGGACCAACCTGGTTAACAAAAGACAAATACATAAATAATACACATATATCTGTCTATCTATATACATTTATTTATTTATACACATATACAGAGAGAGAGAGAGAGAGATCATGAGATAAGCACATAAGAAGCTGAAAAGGGAGTAAGGAGAAAGTACCATTGAGGTGAAAATTGTATTTGAAAATACAGACAAGAATGATTGCTTTTTTGCAATCAAAGGCATACATTGTACTGCATACTTTGAGGACATGAAGAAATAGTTGCATCAACCACTGGAGAATATAGCCCTGTAGTTAAGATGACATCTAATATTTAGCCTGGCTGTGCATGAAATAGATGTGCTGTAGAAGTTCTGTATGAGTAATCCAGCAGTAGGAAGGTCTTTACATCACCTGAATTCAGTAGTGTCTCCTAATGTGTGAATACTGCCCTTTGCCAAACCATGATAGTAACCCTTGTGTGTTAGTCATTGAAGTCATTATAGCAGAAAGATGAGCAAAGTAGAACTACCCATTTGCTAAGATGGTGCCTGTGTAGTGTTACTCTGAGTGCATGATGAACCACTTCAGAGTAAACACCAAGCTAAGAAGATGAAAAAGCTGATGTTAAAATCAAGTGTTAAAATCATGGCCTGAAACTCAGTGCCAAAAAGTGCATTATTGTATCTTTTGGGAAGGCATCTACCCCAAGGAACTACCACATTGACAATATGTCCCTAAGAGTTGACCCAATTTATCTGAATTTGGAAACATGTGAATAGTGAACTAACTTTTAACCATGTGCCTATTGTTGTAAGAACATCCTTCTATATTGCACAACTTGTAAACAAAGGAATTGTGTCTAGCTCTAGGAATTGCATTGTCCTCCTTTACTCAGCCCTCCTTAGGCCAGTCATTGAATATACCTGTCCAGAAACATGCAACAATTGGAACATCCACAGAGATGCTTTAACAGATGATACAAGGCCTAAACAACTTGGTCTACATAGATCGACTCAAAACACTGTCGGTATACTTGGTATCTAACAGACTGCTAACAAGTGACCTGTGTCTGGCATACAAGGTATCCTCTGACTGATTACTGATGGATTTACTATACATCAGCAAGTCAAATGGCATAAAAAACTCGGCCTAGGGATCTAAACCTCTTCTGCAATATCAACAGAATGATTTGGAGGGACAGGTATATTTTGCAGAAGATATTGCTGTTGTGGAATAGACTTCCCATCCACATAAAACAAAGTTCATACCTTTTTTCAAGGGCAACTTAGATATTTGGATGGAAAACAGAAAATTTACCACAGGAATGCCTCCAGTATTATCAATGGACACAGGCAACTCCTAAATGCTTCATCCCATGCATCGGTCCCTCAAATTGTCTATGGTATTATCCCAGTTATTCTCATTAGTGGTAGTATATAATTATCAACCATGGGATGGGTAAGAAGAGTCTATGACCACATGGGATTGGTTATTAAGAGAAGAAAAAGGCAAATTTACTAGGCTTAAATGACTCACAAGGGCAGCTATCCTAGTACGTACCGAAGAACCTATGAACCTATGAAGGAATAGACTAGTACCTGGGAGTCATGGATACTGTTCTTGTTTCTCGCAATAGACACAACCATGTGAAAAGAGGACTGGAGATGCCTTACAAAAAGGATTCAAGGCCTAAACAATACATCCTTCATGGTCTGCCCAAAGCCCTATTGCTATATTTGATCTCTTACAAACTGCTAAGAGGTGACCTGTGCCTAGCATACAAGGCATCCTCTCCATACTTCTCAACTGTCTAGATTTTCACAATATGTCCAGATTTTTGCCTCATATTTTGGTCTGTTCCTCATAAAATGTGTCGTTTCCTGGGAAATCACTTAGTATTGAAGTCACTAAATAGTAATAAATAATGACAGACATTTACGTTTCTGACTTTGTATACGTCAGAAAATATATAACAAAGCAAACCTGTTATTCTAACAACTTTCTAATTTTATAAGAGCAATATTTAAAATCTGTATCCATTTTTGGCCTTTCCCCGCCCATTTTTCTTGCTTTGTCCAGATTTCTTGAGCTGACAGATTGAGAGGTATGATCCTGTAACCATTTACTGATGGGTCAATATCTCTCATTATACGTTTATTGATGGGCTTAGTTCACATCTCTAAGTCCAATGGTATCAGAAATACTTGATGCAGGGACCTAAATCCCTTCCTTAACAATAACAGAAAGGGTTGGATATGGTTTGGAGGTACAAACATATCTTGCAAATGATACTACAGCTCTGGATCAAACTCCCTATCCATATAAAAGAAAGCTCATCCCTGACAATATTCAAGTATAACTTGTATCAATAGATGGGAAACAGAAACTTTACCCAAGAGTACCTCCTGTACTAACAGAGGAATCTCCTAATTGCTTTATCCTAATGCAAGTTTCCCATCAAATTTCTATGTTTTGATGTAGTAATTATTGCTAGAGTAATATGTAAATATAGATATTGGAAAGGGTTAGGTGAATCTAAGTGGAAAAGGTAATTTTAAGCACCAAATGGAACAAATGGCTAGGTTAAAAATGTCCCACGAGGGCCATTAGCCTTGTACTAACCTACCAACCATTGTAGTTGTCATGGGAACAGCTAGTGTGTGATAGTATACATTCAGGTTGGAGAGTGATGGTTTTCTCAGTGACCATTGAGGATGATGTGGCTGATCATTAATCCTCTTTCTACTAGGCATAGAGCACAAACAAGGAATGTATTTACAGATTGCAAAGATAACACCAAGGTGTGAAGACATTGTTTGAAAGACACACTAGACAGGTAAAGAGATAGATATGAGTGAAAAAGAAATAAAATTTCCAGAGCAATTGGTTTCAACCCAAGGGACAGAGTTAGTCGCCAAATGTTACTACTTTCTTGGCTTTAAGCTCCAGCAAATCATGTTAGTAAGCTTATACAATACCTAATACACTAAACATTAGCAAAAAATTCTTCTTCTCTATCTAAGCTTGTCTTCATGACAAGCAAAGTGGTAATAATGCTGCATTTGCTCAGATGGCTGGAACATTTGTGCAAGACTTGAGTTTTGCCTACACTGGTTTTGAAATTCTAAGAATCAGAATGCTGTTGAGCTTTGGTAGAGATTATTTGGGATCTATGAGGAGTAATATCAGATACTTTTCAGACAATATAACATTTCTGGTATTATTATCACAGCAGTGAAACAACATTGACCTTGGTAACATGTCAGCACAAAATCTAGCAGCTCAACTGTCAATCATCATGATGCAAGACATCACTGCTGCATATTCCTAGTAAAAAAAAATCATCCATAAGAGATGAACCTAAGCATTAAAATAAATTAATCTCTGCAGTTGCCTCTTTAAGGTTAACCTACAAAAATACTATAGAAAAAATAGCATGAAATGTCATTATTATATGGGTATAATACAACAAGTTACATAATAGCATATGGCAGGTCCTAAAAAAGAAGTTAGCTCAAGGATACATTGAGGTGTGGTGGCCAAAATGGCAAGGTGAGAGCAGCACAAGATTTTGGTCTGCTTCATCCATTCTTTTCTGACAGGAATACTTTGCTATTTTCATCAGAAATTCCTTAAACATACCAAATTATTGATCTGGAGGATCTGTGCATTATTTTGGCACAAAAATACAAATATTTCATTTATTTTCCTGTCAAAATATCAAAAGGAAAATCTTACTGAAAGAAGATGAATCACTCAAAAGCTGCCTTACAAGAAAATGCAATGAAAAAGGAGCTGCAGTCACTTCTTTCAAATATCAAAGACTTATACTTGAAAAATGATAAATTAGATTCCAAAGCAGATAAAATAATATGACTGTACTAAACATATTGCATTAATCGACAATGTCATTAAACAACAGAAAACAGAAATAGCTGCTTTAGTAGACTCAGTTACTGACATAGACAGCAGATTATCAGAAGGAAAGCACAACATTAACTTCATTTTACAACAAAATAATAAATTTGTGGATAAAATTGATGACTTGGAGAACAGGGCAAGGAGAAACAATGTCAGAATTTATGGAGTTGCTAAACAACTAGAAGGTGAGAATATGGTAAATTTTCTAACATCTTGGATCCGCAAAATACTAACCCTCCTGAAAACCCTTTCTTATGGAATAGAAAGGGCTCATAGATTTGTGGTTACTGTACCACCAAATAAAAAAAAACACATCCTAGATCCATCATAGTTAAATTCTTCGCTTGTCAGGATAAAAACCTTGTACTGAAAACAGCCTGGTCAGCTTCACCTTTGAAAACAGGTAACTTACTGATTGATTTGATAATGATTGTTCTTCCCTAGGGGTCTCAAAAAGAAAAGCCTGCATACCTTTGCTAAAGTCATTGAAGAGAGCTGCAATCAAGACCCATCTGATCTCCCCCTGCAAAACTTAGACTTGTCCTGCCTGAGTGAAATAAAACCTTTGGCAATTTAGAAGATGCTATTTTCTTTGTTCAGAAGAAAAATCTATTGAACTCTGTTGAAGACATGGACCTAAGTATATCATTAAAGAGACAAGCTACAAAGAGAGATTGGATGATTAAAGAGAAAAAAAACTTAGGGACAAATAAACCTTTTAACTGCAATTTCTATGAATTGCTTTAATTTAGGATCCTATAACATTTCTCAAAGAAAAACATCTAAAGGTAACTCCTTTACTTTAAAAAACAAATAACTTAATATGTATTATCTTCTCTACTACTGTAATGTAAAATAATACCACTAGGGATAACTAAATACCAAACAACAGCCTTATCTTAATGAATATAAACAAATTGGAAAATACTTTAGTTATACTGTTCTTTTCATAACACCCTCACCCCCCCTACTTCATAAAAAAATAATTATAATAATAATTGGCATGCCTGCTCCTCCAACAACCCCTCCCTCATCCCAAACCTTTACAATTTCACCCAAGTTATATCCTGCCCAACTCGATTAGACAAATACTCCAAAAGGCAATCTACACTAGATTGGATACTACCTAACAAGCCCAACCTAGCTCACCTAGCCAGCTGCCTCCCAGACTCCTTCAGTGGCCAGTCACCAACCTTTCTCTACAGAAAACAGGTACAGACCCAAACCAACATAATATATAAATTCATTGTAACAAGAAAACTTTCTCATCCTTCACCTTTAATCTTGTACTTCAACATAGCAACTGGTCACCTCTTAAATACCTCCCTCTGGATCAGGCTATACAGCACTTCAACAACCAATTTCTCAATATACTAAATAACCTTGCACCCACAAGAGGAATAAGACTAAAACCTAAGCACATACCATGGCTAACAAAAGACACCAAATCACTACATAAGCAGAGAGACAAAGCAAAGTTAACATATCACAATACCAAGAATGAAAAAAATCTCATCTCATACTGAAAACTCCAAAATCTTGCTTCTTCTTCAACTTTCGGCTTTTCCCAGTTAGGGGTCACCACAGTGGATCATCTGTCCACTTATGATTGGCAGTGGAGTTTTACGGTATCAAGTTGCCCAGCACCCAACCTTCCACAGAAGGCACACACATGCACAGACTCACACCTAGGGTCAATTTAGAGTGTCCAATCCACCTACTGCATGTCTTTGGGATGCGGGAGGAAACCAGAGCACCCAGAGGAAACCCATGTGACCACAGGGAGGACATGCAGACTCCACACAGAAGGCACCCCAGCCAAGAATAGAACTGGAGAACCTCTTGCTGTGAGGTGGCAACGCTAACCGCTGCACCACCGTGGCTGCCCTAAAACTCTGAAATCTTGGTAAGAAACACATAATATCAGACAAAAAAATCTTACTTCCAAAAATGCCAACAAATTCACCAAAACAACCCCCCAAAAATTCTGGAAAATCATTAATAACCTTCTCAACCTAGGCTATGCCCCAAACCCTCCACCTGTCACCTCAAGCACAGTAGACCCCATAGCTACACAATTTAACACTCACTTCATTAACACAATCACATCCCTCATAGGTAACCAACCATTGCAAGCTGTAACCATACTCACTCCCTCTCTATTACTCCCCAACCCCTTTACATTTACCCCATCCAAACTAGCTACATAAAAACTCTCCTTTCCATACTCAAATGCTGCTATGATACAGGTGTCACAGCTTCACATAAATCACTTTATTAGATGTTGTTCACAAAAAGTAATACACTGATGCTCAATCAATCTGCAGCTTCAGCAGACTTGCAACTGTACAAGACTTTGAGACGGTGATCACCTCCAAAATTGAACTGCATCACATTCAGTAATAAATCAAGTACAGCTGCTTATACAATTCCTCTGTTATTCTAGGTTTACTTTCCACAAAACGAGAAAGTCAGAAATTAGTCTTGCACTGTATCAGAAGCTACTAATAAACTACAGATATTTCTACCTTCCAGTCTTTGTGAAACACTATAACAACTCCTTCTTACTCTATTATAGATTTAAGATGATAAAACAGTTTGAAATATTCACTACATTGATTTGTTATGTTGTTTTAGTCTTAAAATGCTTTACTTACAAAATCCTTTCATGTAGAAATGATATTCTCACATAAAACCTTCAGAGTAGTTCATTTTAGCTTTCTTTTTAACTTTCTGTGCAGTAACTTGTTCTGAGAGGTCAAAAATCCTAGCTTACTTCCTTTCTGGCTCGCAAATGATCTGTTATAAAAATGGAGTGCTGTTTGATCACATAGAAACTCAAACCTTGTTGAAAATCTTCTCTAAAGCACTGTAAGTAGAGTCGGCAGAAAAATAACCTGAAAAAGAAAGCTTTTAATACAACTCGCGGATGTGTTCTAGAAGCCGCGAATTAACTGAAAAGCTGTTTTTTTTCTCATTTCACATGTAAAAGTCAAAACACACCCAGTGTATAATTCTAACAATGAACTGGTGATTTATATATATATGCAGCAACACCAAAACTACTTTTAGAGGCGTTTTCATTAACTAAATTAAAATATAGTTATTGAAAGCACTAAAGTAATTTCAAACAGTGAAAGAAACATAACTAAGTATACCTCTGTGAATACCCGCATTTCTAGATCAGCCTCCATGTCTGTATGTAATCTGATTAGATCTTATGTTATTATTTATTTATTTATTTATTTATTTACTACATTTGTTTACCGGGTAATGTCTGACTGGGCTAGAAGTCCATTTTCAATGGATACCTGAGGAGAAAAGCTCCTGACATGCAGTAGAGACTTCTAACTAATACTAACCAATATAACAATCTTAATAATGTTGATAAGAAACAGAGTATACATCAGAAGCAAACAAGTACATATGTACAGACAAATTAAATTCTAATACTAACAAATATAACAGACATGAAATTCTAACTAATACTAACAAATATAACAATATTTATTTATTTTTTTATGTTATATTTGTTGATCGGGAAAGTCCAACTGGATGCATGTCTATTTTCAGAGGAGGCCTGGGGAGAAAAGCCCCACAGTTAAATTTTAAGCAAAATATAAGGTGTATACAGAAGCATTCAAATTTACATAGATAAGTTTAATATTTACTAGTAACATAGCATTCAAGCTTAATGCAAATTTACATAGATAGTACCAAACTTAACATGGACTAGTAACATAGCACTGATGCTTAAGATTTAACTTATTTACATAGACTGAACATGTATTTTACAGTTTTAGGTTGAGGCATTACATAATGGTGAACATTGTTAGTAGGGGTTGCATATTTTGCTTTATACAGTTGAGTTGTGAGCAAGTTATCCACAGTAGGGAGTATAGCAACAAAGAGAGCAAATATTAGACATAGTAAGGTGTATAGTAGCAGGAGAAGAGACAGAGATGGGAAACTGGATAACAGGATAAGTAAGAAAAGCAGGAGATGTAAGTAGCTTAAGTATAAAGTAACAGTAGAGGTGTAAAGCGAAAAGTAAAGTTTAGCAAATAGATAACAGAGTCTCCTAGCAGTGACATATGGGTATTGACTAAGGGGTTAGAATTAGAGGTGGAACTGGAAGGAACTAGAGAAGTTGCATTCTTTTGGTGATTAAGCTGAAGTCAGATGGCAAGAATAATATTAATAATGTTTGATAAGAAACAATGTACACATTAAAAGTTGACAATTACTTATGTACAGACATGAAATGCAGTTTTAAAAACAGTGTGCTTGACCATACATATGTAAATAGGAGACATACTGTATTTGCAGTGCCAGGAATGGAATGGTACCAACTAAGCTAGGAATACTTGGCTAAGATATGAGACCAGTCTATTTACTGACAGGAGAAATGTAGGCAAGATGTTAGTTATGAGGAGATATGCAGTAGTTATGGGGTTTTGCTAGTTAAGAGAAAGAGCAGTAATCTAAGATGTAGATGGGGTGTAGCTGTAGTAAGTGATATAGTAGTGGAGTGAGTAGGCTTAACCAGGAGTATGGCAAGAGCAGAGCCAATGTTCTTTTAGGAGGTGTTTTAACTCATGATAATTAAGTTTTTTTGCTATGGGTTAGGGAAGATTGTTCCAGAGTTTAGCAATTTTGTAAGAGTAGAGGGATGTACCAAGTGAGTTGTGGGATTGGGTAACCTTTAACATAAGTTTATCTGAGGACCTGATTAGTTTGTGATTTATATTAGCTTGGATTAGTTTGGTTAGTGCGGGGCATTCATTGGGTTGGTGAATTATTTTGTGAGCTATGGACAGTTGATTGAGTGTTAACAGGTTAGGGAGTTCCATCCAGTTGAGTTGGGAGAGTGCTAAACAGTGGTGGGTTCTATAAGGGTGGCCTGTGGTGAACTTGTCAGTTTTGTTGTAGCAACATTCTAGAGTAGGCAGGTCTGCTTTTCAATGGTTGGGAAATATTTGGGATCTGTAGAGGAGTGTGGAAAGTAGTTGTGACCATGTGGTTGCTAGACGGGCACTTTCAGTGAGGTAAGATTTAGCTCTATAGAGGGTACCTAGTTTGGTGTGGACCTTTTTGATGGTGAGGGCTATGTGGCTATCAAATCTTAGGTTATCATCTATTGTAACACCAAGAAGTTTGGTTTGACTTGTGGGTTCTATATTGGTTCCCACAAAAGCAGTAAGAGAGTGCACAGACATGGCTGAGGTAGGAAAAATATTTATTATACAATATTTATTATAAAATAAATAAGCGCTTTCATGTTTGTGTATGACAATTCCTCAGATTTCAATAAATAAAAAAAAAAGAACTCTCCATTTAAATACAGAATTATACCATGCGAACATCACAAACCTGACAAACGTGCATGCTGATTGGCTAATCCAACCAGCGTGCACATAGTAAATCCTACAAGAAACAACGCAAAAAGTCCGGTCGCTAAATATCATGCAGCGACAGCAAATAAACAGTAAAGTAAAGTAAATCTAATACCCAAAACAGGCAACAATTTAACGAAAACACAGAAAACTAACCAATTTCCATTCTACACTCCTCATTCCCTCACCTCGAACACTAAAAAAATAAAAAGTCATGCAGTCGCAAATACATCACACACACACACACACACACTACATAACCACCACTTATAACACAATAAAACCAAGCATTCTCATAAAACCATTCACTTACCTATATTCCCTACAATACCTATACACAGACAACTCCAAAAATGTACATACTAAAAACACACCACACATCCCTCGCAAAGTCAAAAACACACACCATAACGAATGTCCACATCAGCATACATCTAATAAAAGCGCGTACAACACCACCATCTAGTGACCAAATAGTAAAAGTACATATTTTAAAAAAATTAATACAAATTAAAACTACACCACATTTCAACATACCTATAACTACTAAAACATAACTACACGTTATAAACTTCTACACTGCTTAAACTATATTATACCAAGCACCACCTAGCCCTTTCCTAACATTTCCTGAAAAATAAAATTAACATGTATTTAAATTAAAACAGAAATAAACAATAAATACAAACTGAAAGTGCGGACTATTTTATCTCACAAAAAGTGAAAGAATACAAAAAAAAGCAAACAAAAACATAAATAACAACAATACAAACATAATACAAAACAAACTAACACCATGGTATAATAGCAATAACCCACTTCTGGGTGTGGGTAATGCTGGATTTACCCACGGTTGTCTTTGTTTGGTCCCTCGGGCTTCGCCCTCGGGACCAAACCATGCCAAACATGGGTAAATCCAGCATTACCCACACCCAGGCATGGGTTATTGCTATAATAATACATTGAAAACATCCAATCACAAATCAAAATGCATTATTCAATTAAAACATTAATTTAAGTATAATTATAAACAACCTATCACAAAGCAGAAAAACATTCAAAGCCAGGTGTTGAATAAATATAATATAATATAATATAATAATTGAATAAATAGAATAGCTATTCCTTTTGCTGGGAATAAGAGGGAAGTAAGGGATGTTATATATAGAAACTGGAAAATTTTAATGGCTGATGATAAGCTCAGGAAATTAGCAGGCGAGACACCTGGTTTTGCCTACAAGAACAACAGGTCATTGAAGAGGTTATTGTGTTATGAAAATAATAACAAACAGCATATATTGTTTCGGGTTGGCACTTATGCTTGCAAGAGATGTAATTTTTGTTCATACATTGGCAGCACTAATAAATTTATTCATCCCACCACAGCAAGGGTATATGAGTTTTGTCATTATGCTGACAATAGTACTAGAGACTTAATATACTTGCCATATTGTACCAAGTGTTCCGTCTTCTATGTTGGGAAAATGAAGCGAACCTTGAGGGAACGCATTAGAGAACATATATATGCTATAAATAAGGAAGATGATACAAATGCTATAGCTAGACATGTTCTTATTGAGGGGCTGGTGCAAAAGTTTAATTTTATAGTTCTAGAACTAACTTATAAAAGTACTTGGTTAGGGAATATTAAGAATGTAGCAAAAAAACTTGAAACAAAATGGATTATTCAGTTACAGGCCAATAAGTTTTATGGCTTGAATGACAGAGTTTCCATCAAGCCTTTTCTATTAGACAGGTCATTAAATAGAGTTTATATATAACTATATATATATATATATATATATATATATATATATATATTTATTTTATTTTTTTTTTTGTTTTAATTTCTTGTTTCTTATTGTTTTTATATATGTAAAGGTTTTATAGATAGAAAGGTTTTTTAGTTTGAGAAGTAGCATTTAAAGATACTGTTTAGTAGCAGTAGGTTGTTTATAATTATACTTAAATGACTGTTTTAATTTAATAATGAATTTTGATTTGTATTGCATGTTTTCAATTAATTATTTCTGTATTTAAATGGAGAGTTCTTTTCGGGTTTTATTGAAATCTGACGAAGCATCATACACAAATGTGAAAGCTCTTATTTATTTTATAATAAATATTTTATAATAAAATATTTTTCTACTGCAGCCATGTCTGTGCAGTCTCTTGCTGCTTTTGTTGGCTTCTATTGATTTTCTTGAGAGGTACTTAATTCTCAGGACTTCTGTTCTTATTCTATATTGGTTCCTTTTGAGGAGAGTATTGCTAGAGGGGACTGGCTTGTTTTTGTTTGGATATTTTTGAAAACTATAAGCTTGGTTTTGCTATGGTTTAGTATGAGTTGGTGATCAGTGAGGTATTGTTCTATATCTTAGAAAGAAGTTTGCATTTTTGTTTATAGTTCCTGGGAAGTGGGGGCTGAGCAAAGAAGTGTGGAATCACCTGTGTACTGGACTAAGGAAGCTAATTGGTTTGCAGAGCTGAGGTTATTTGTAAAAATTGTAAAGAAAAGGGGGCCAAGAATGGAACCTTGGGATACTCTGATAGAGATGGGGAGGAGAGGAAAGGGTTTTTTCCCATTTGGTAGCTTGTTGACAGTTAGAGAGATAGCTATGGACCAGGACAGGGCAGATGAGCTAAGGTTATAGGAGGACAGTTTGTTGAGTAGGATTTGGTGGGAAATGGTGTCAAAGGCTTTTGACATATCAAGGAAAATGGATGATTCTATTAGGCCTTCATTTATGAGACTTTGAATGATGTTGGTAAAAGATTTTAGGGCAGTGGTGGTGTTATGTTTAGGCCTGAAGTCATGTTGTGTGGTGGAAAGGAGGTTATGATGGAGGAGATAGTTGAGTTGGTTGTGGATGCATTTTTCCAAGAATTTAGCCAGGGGGGAGAGGGAGGCTATGTATCATAGGAGCAGTTAGTGTGATGTTACTGGATTTTCACTGATTGATGCTGTACTCATACATTCTACTGTGACAAGGTTAATTTACTTAATATGTCTGGATTAGAATTTCTTCTTGCAAATGTGTGCTTTTTCTCACCTTTATTTAGAGGAATGCTACTGTGATTAGTCATTTGACGGGTAGCTATGCCACATTGCCTGCTTTATGAACCTGATGAAAAGTAAAACTTTGGTTACTATGGTTACTATACTTAGTCCAGTTTATTGGTAAGGAGTGGACTTGTATTAATCCACTGTACCAAGGTTTTTTTTTTGGTCTTGGGTAAATATTTTGAGACCTGTACTATGAGGAACTGGCACATTCTTAGAAAAAGAATTGTGTAACTCTGGCTGACTAATATCTTTATTTCTGCCAAGCCTTTTCTTGATATTAATAATTGATACAATATATCTGTATGCAACCCCATGTTTTATGGATTCTAAACCTAAAAGAGCTCATCATGAGACCCACTCCTTTCTAACTTAAGTGATTACATGCAATATTCAAAATTAATTTTATAGTAAAAGCCTGTTGGTGTGCTGAAACCCTTAAATGATGCACTGTGTTTCTTTAGTGAAATGGTGTATTACTTCTGTTTATAGCATTGTCTGAAAAAATACATTTCTCATTAACATTAACTTGTACTTCACTGTTCTATATTCATTAAGAACTGTAGTAAGCAAACATAACAGGCTAGAATTATAACAATAGCTAGTTAAAAAAAACAACCGAGTGACCATTAATTTTTACAGCTAATAGATATGAATTCTCATATGAAAGCTTTAATTAAGTTTCATAAAAACAATTAATTTATATACTAGTCTATGCTACACAATATTGCAGCAACAGTTAAAATGTTAGTAAATATGTTTTGTTTCCCTCTTAGAATTAGAAGTAATGACCAACTGGTAACATTCATAATCTCTGTAGGTTATCAATTATGCTAACAAATAATTTAAAATAAATAGCCTGCTTTATATTAGTCACATTAAATATGTAATGGGGTAACTAGTAAAGCTCAGATTAAACACTATTACAAAACCTTGATAAGTTGAAGTATTATTTTGGAATTGATCATTACTAAATGATGGTAATTATAATTGTTAGTCATTATATAGTGTCATCATATCCAAATGATAAATAGTTAATTAGTCATATCTTTAAAATATTCTAGCACTTACACAATGCTGTCATATAATATTGTTTACACAAAAAATATTTGTGTTCCTATATTTGAACTGCTATCACTAGAATTGGAAAACGTGATTTTTCTAAATTTATTTTTTAACTTAAATTACATGTATTTTCAAAGATGTATTATTATATTTAAAATTAAACATTCTATACAAAGTACATCATACATACTTAGTTGTTAAATATTATAAATGACTTGAAAATGATACTTCTCCATATTGAAAACTCTTTTTGTACATTAATCTCACTATTTAATATTGACTTCTTTTATATGTAAATAGCAACTTCTTTAACTGTGTACAATATTGATATAGTTGATATTAGTTTATAAACTTGAAGTAGTAGCATTATAGTGTTTGAAGGTGACATGGTTTGGTAAGTACGAGGTTTGAATTGAAAATTCATCAAACCTGGAAAAGGTATTCTATGTTGAAGGTTGTAAATGTTTTAAATCGTATGGTTTATCACATTGACTTCTATATTTCTGTCCATAACAGATGCTTTTAACTTTAGATTAAAGAATATCATACCAAATCAATATAAAGCACATTCAAAACATTTCATTCTGAATAATGCTAGTATACAAGTGTCTTTCATTAAATGTTAATGGGTTAAATAACCCAATAAAGAGAAGTAGTCTAAACAAATATTTAATACTTCATAAATCTGACATTATCTGAACCCGAGGGATTTACCTGACCTAAAATTACCCCAAAGTCCTTGAAATTTATACACTACTCTTATAGATGTGGAACCCAGATAAATATAGATAAAGTTCTAGTATGCAATACATTATATTCCAAGACAGATGAGGTATTATTTGTCTGATGCCTGCTATCTGACCACAATACCATTACAGTTTAATTAACATTAAGTCCAAACAACTTAATTTATTGTCAGAGAATCACAGCATACATAACCAAGATGAAAGGCTTCAAAGAATGGTTCTTAAAAAATGAATCATTTCATAGAACTTAATAATAATGGTGAAGTTACTGAGTCCATACTAAGGGACACGTTAAAGGTTGTCTTATATGGCAAAAGTAAAAACTGGTACATAACAAAAAGGAAAGAATAGGGCAAAGAATTATCAGTTCTTCAAGCTGAAATTGATGAATTAAAATTAAACCTTAAGCCCAATGATAAAACCACAAACACCCAGCTGAAAAATTGAAATAAGAAATATTTAGATATTCTTCAACAATAAGATTTCTATTAATTTAGAAAATTCTTAAAGAAAATATGCAACAAAAATTATCAAAAGAACGCAAATGTAAAATAGACAAGCCATTTACTTTTGAGAATTAAAACAACAATTTAAAAGTATAAAACCAAATAAAGCCCCAGGGCTAGATGGAATAATTCTAGAACTTTGCCAATTAATGTCTGATAACACTCTAACTTACCTCCTTCTTGGAAATACTCACATATCACCCCTATTTTAAAACTAAACAATGATCCTACCTCATATTCATCCTATCATCATATATCTCTCTTAAATGTAGATTATAAGATTTTGTATTCCCATTTTAGCAAAAAATATTAAATGTAATACTTACAAGCTTAATAAATGAAGACAAAAGAGGTTTTATAATTAATAAGAAAGTTCAAGACAACATAGTAAGGCTTTTTCTTTGATTGACATTACAAGTAAAAATAAGAATGGACTAATCATAGTAAGTCTATATATGGATAAAGCTTTCAATTCTATAAACTTGTCTTCTTTGCTCAGAGTACTAAAGGAATACAACTTTTCCAGTGAATTCATAGAATTAATCAAAAACCTTTATGTCAACTCTATTTTGCATGCAAAGATAGGCTATTTTATTTCTAGACCCTTGAATGTTGTAAAAGGAACAAAACAGGGAGTCCTGTTACCCCCCCCCTACAATTTGCATTTGCTATGGAACCATTTGCCAACTTCATGAGACCTAATGTAAACATTAAAGGATACAAATTAAATTAAAATGTCTCCCCCCAAAATTCAATTATTTGTTGATGATATTCTAATCACTTGTGGAAATGTTGAAACATCACTAGAACATCTAGTTAACTCTATGGATTTTTTTTTAATTGTCAGGGCTGAAATTTAATCATAATAAAACTAAAACTCTGTTAATAAACAGATAACTGATGGGTTAAGTTTATTTAAAAAACTTTAACTGGGCATATTCTCAGATAAAATATGCATGAATTATCATTGAGTCCACCTATAAACAATATTTCTCAACTAATTACCAACACCTAATTAACAGTATAACAAAATTAACAGCTTATTGGCATAAATTGTTTTTCACTTTTGAGGATAGATTAACTCTAATTAAAACTATAATATTACCAAAAGTCTTATTTTTAGCCAATCACTAATTCTTCCTCTGCCTAAAGCAGTCATAAAAAAAGTAATGTTTGTCTTAGTAAAGTTATTGTGGCATCCTCAAAAAGGAAGAATCTCTTTACACTGGCATACTACAAGCTGGGTAGAGGGTGGTATATCTTTTCCTAATATTGATCTATATATTAAATCCATTATTATTAAAATAATTTATATGTGTTAAGACTCTTCTTATACTTCATGCTGGAAATCAATTCATGAAACCTTGATAATAGAAAATAATAAATCTATAATTGAACCATTCACAAAAATTGATAGCAATGTATTCTCATGGGTCATAAAAAAGAATATATTAAATGATAAACGCATTATACTTTCTTTCCCTTCATAAACAAAGCCTTTTAATATGTAAAAGATTTTTGTACTCTAATTATATAAATAAAGATCTGTTAATGATATTATTCCCAATAGCTTTCACAAGTGAATGTTAAATATCATTTAACACAAGAAAATGACTGAATTAAAAGATACTGTGCTCATACACTGGCACCAATTTCTGACTGGAAATAAAATACATTCTGCGGATTATTTGATTGCCAAATGCAGTATAGAAAACAATAGCTGGCTTGATTTATCAACATGTAAATAATTTATTCAAGATAAATTCAAATTAGCATTTGACACACAAAATAGAAACATCCCTAAAATCCTAGACCATCTCTCTTCCATTAAAAGTAACTCATCTAAAAATACTTCTTCATTATCAATCATATATAAAATCATTAGCAGTGAATTTATCTCTTATAATAGATCCTTCTGCTCATATTCAACAAAAATAAATAAAGAAGAGTTATTAGAGAATAACAAAAAAAATACTAGTTTTGAAATCAGTAGCAAAAATAACATTCACCATACTGGAAAATATTCACAATTAAATTTCTACACAGAATGTTTCTTATACCTCTTAAAATGGCAGTTTTATATAAAACAGAAAACAAAAAATGCTGGAGATGTGAGGCACCTCTTAATGCTGATTGGTTCATAGGTTCATAGGTTCATACTAGGCTATCTGCCCTAGGGCATTTATAAGCCTAGCCCAAAGTTTTTGTGGCTTTCACCACCCCTTAAGTTTGAAGGATACTATGCCCATTATTTTGCCGTGCATCTGTCCAGCAGTGACACTGAGGTGATCCCTGGGGTAAACCTGCAATCTCCCATCCATTGGTCAAGATTTCTCTTGAACAAAGCCAGTGAGGTGCTCTGCCTCACATGTACTGGGATTTTGTTCCACAGCATAGGGAGTCTCTGGGAGATGAATCTGTCCTTCCAGCACATCCTATTTATAACCGTGTTAAGGTTTAAGTCTCTTGCTCTTGTAGTTCTGATGGATTTGTATTTTTTGAGGTGGACCATGTTCATTAATTCCGGGTTGGACATGGCCTTGTATGTCAGGCACAGGTCACCTCTGAGCAGATGGTATGTGACTGAATAGAGCTGGAGTTCCTTCAGTTGGGCAGCATAAGACATATTTTTGAGACCCTTTATCCTTTTGGTGAGGAACTTTTGAGGACTTTCCAATTGCTGCAGGTGTCGGGTAAGATACATTCCGAATGGGGCATTGTACTCTATCATTGGTCTGATGAGTGATGAGTACAGGGGAACAATGACCTCCCTTGATCTAGATGTGAATCCCTTCATGATCAGGTGGGCAGTGTAGAAGGTCTTCCTAACTACTTTGGCAACGTGAGTGTCAAATGAAAGGTTGCTGTCAACCTGGGTCCCCAGATCCCTGATAACCTCTTCTGTGCTTAGTGGATTGCCACCTATATGGTAGCTAGGGGTAACCTTGTTTTTCCCAAAGGGTATGACTATGCATTTTTTGGCGTTTAACTTTAGGCCATGGCTCTGGCACCAGTTATCCATTTCTATGAGACCCTTCTGAAGGATATCTGTGTCTGATGTGTTTTCAACTATGGCGCCCAGCTTGCAGTCATCTGCAAACTTTGTCAGCCATAATCCTCCTGTGTTTGCCTGTACTTCTGAAAAGTAGATGCCGAACAAGAGGGGGCCCAGAACTGAGCCCTGTGGGACACCACTTGTGACCGGCTTGGAGTCTGACATGGCACCAGCAACTCTGACCCTATGGGTTCTGTCACTTAGCCAGGTTGCAACCCATCTTGTGACGTATGGGTTTACATTTAAGCTGGTGAGTTTTTCAATGATACCCAAGTGGGGTATTGTGTCAAGCTTTTGCAAGGTCAAGGTAGGCTGTGTGGACTGCCTTGCCCTCATCAATGGCCTTGGTGACTGTTTCGAAAAAGTCAACCAAGTTTAAAAGGCATGATCTGCCCTTGACAAAGCCAAACTGGGTTGGATCCAATGTCTGTAAGTCCCCTATGTCTTTATTTATGAGTTCCATTATGATCCTCTCCATAGCTTTGCAGACCAGGCTTGTTAGGCTGATGGGGCGGTAATTTCCAGGGTCAGTGGAGGCACCGCCTTTGTGAAGTGGGACCACAATTGCCGTATGCCACTCCTTGGGTACGTATCCTGAGGTGAGGATAAGATTAAACAGCTGCCCTAACTGCGGGTTTAATTCCTCTTTGAGTTCGTGGAGCACACAACCGGGGACACCATCTGGTCCCATAGATGCTGTGTTTTTCGCTTGGAGAGAGCAGTTTTCACCTGAGCATTTGAGATGTTTGGGGGGCTACAATCCGCTGGTATAGATATCTCTCCTTTGGGAGAATTTGCACTGAACCTGTCAGCCAGTATGTTGGCAATGTCTGTTGGTTCAGTGATTTTTACATCATTTTGAACTAATTCTGAGCATATCTGGGAGTTTCCTCCCAGGTTTCTAACATAGCTAAAAAAGGCCTTATGATTGTCTTTTGAGTCCTTAGCGACTTTTCTCTCAAAATTTGCCTTGGATGATTTTATGAGTGATCGTAGTTTTTTACTTATAATGATCAGTGGTGTCTTCCCTTTTAAGGATTTTGCTCTATCTTGTAGTAGCTTTCTCCTTTTATTGTAGAGCTTGTTTATGGCTGGGGTCCACCAGACTGGGCGCTTGCCTTTGGTGCAAAGAGTCTTTGTTTTGTTTGGGATTGCCTGATCCATGCAGTCCTGGAGGTGCTGGTAGTAGGCATTTGTAAGTGATTCAGCGACTTGAGTAATGGTTTCCGCTGGCTCGGGGGCCTTGAAAGAAACCACACCAGTCTTAAGACGTGTGAAGTCAGCTTTTGAGAGGTTCTTCACTGTGGTCTTTTTTATCTGGGGTGGGGGCGGGATGTGGACTTCCAGTGAGATTAGTTTATGATCTGATCTCACCAATGAGGGATATACTTCCGGTGTTGAACATTGTGTCCCCATGTTCGTGATGATGAGATCTAGTATGTTTTCTCCTCTTGTGGGGATGGTGACTAGTTGTTCCATGGCATTAGAGTTTATGAACTCTAGGAACCTTTGGGCTAGAGTGTTGGGGCTTGAGTAATGATCCCAGTCTATATTCGGATAGTTGAAATCACCTAATATGATGGTGTTTGGAGATACATTTATCCCCTCCAGTGTTTTCAGGAAAGCTGTGTGAGGTTCCTGAGTTTGAGATGGTGGCCTGTAACATGCTACAAATTGCAGAGCAGTCTTGCCTACGGTTAATTGCACCTGGATGGTCTCCGATGCCTTGTGCGTTGCCACCAACCTGGAGGTGTGGGTATCCTTGATGAATATGGATACCCCCCTCCTTTCTTGGTGTGGTCTGGATTTTGGGGCCGGAACGCATGATATGAGGTAAAACCTGATAGTGCCGGGGTGCTCTCAGGAGCCTTGAACCAGGTTTCAGTCACAGCACAGACATCGATGTTCTCCATACTGAGAAGGGCTTTGAGTGCGTGCATCTTGAGGTTGAGACTTCTGGCATTGAGTAGCATTACCCTTAGTTTTTTTTCTTTTTTGTGTTCTAGGGTGGTAGGTTTAGAATTTGAGTCTTGCCTAAAAAAGGCACTATGGGGGTGGCAAGAGCCTTTGCCAATATCTGGAAGCCTAGGGGTGACAGGTGCAAGCCGTCCCTTGCGAAGCAGAGTGGCTTGTCCAGCATGTCATCCCAGGCAGACAGACATTGGATCCCCTTTGAATGACACCAGAGATTAAGCCAATTATTAAAGCTGATCATCTTGTCTCTGTATTGTGGCATCATTCTTGGTGAAGGTAGGATACTGCTCAAGGTCAGGGTCATACCTGCCTGGGCTACATAATCAGAGAGCACCTCTATGTCTCTTTTCATGTAGTCCAGGGAGGTACGTCTCAGGCACGTCTCTACGTGTCATATGATTATTGAAAGGAAAATAGTTTTTTCCTTCTGGACAGAATTCAGACATTTTTGCAGAACACTGTGGTTGGATAATTGTGCCATTACATATTCCCTCATATTATTTAATGCACCTATACCAGAAGTTTTCCCAGTATTGCAAATACCACCTCTTCTTTGGAGCATTTTAGCTATAGGAAGGAAAGTCATTACTGAAAACTGGAAAAGTAAGACTACTATCTCTCTTAATAATGAATTTATTTGCTAAGCAAAATCAGTATGTAGCAATGAGATACTTACTATAAAAATAAAAACAAAGAATGTAACATCAGTTAATTGCTTGGCAGAAATTACATAATCTATTAGAAAAATATTAGTGGTTTTATATATGTACAATGTTGTTATGGACTTTGTAAATAATTTGCATACCATTTTTGTGTTTATATTATTATTAATTGTTTAAATGATTATTGTTTTGTAAAATAAAAATAAAAATTAAAAACAGGATGTGTGACTTTCTGAAAGACAGGATACATGACAATTTTAACTCAATGCATTTATCACTTTTCTTTTATACTTGAACTTAGCACTCATAGTTCCTTATGGTATGCTGGCATGTTTTGATGGTGGCTTCTTAACTAAGGGATTTGCCTGTTAATAATATATAGTTTTAGAAAGGGCATGATATGACAAACAAATGGCAATACAAGTATTAATCTAGGATGCCCTGCGATGTAGATATTGATCACTGTTTCTCACTTGTTATCCATATTTTCATATTTGTAATCATATTTTCATAACCAGAAGAGCTATGTGTTACTGAAGGTAATAGTGGGGAATGTTGATGGAAGACAGGACATATTGTTGCTGTCCTTGTATAGCTTGCTGCACTGAAGATATGTCTGGTTCTTTGCTAATAATTATAAAGAGATTGAATATTTTGAGATGCATACTAATATTTCCCAAACAAAGTGATTTACAAACTTTACCATGGCATCGGGAGAAACCTTAGATGATTTGGAAAAAAACTGTATGTCTTGAGAGATATTAATTGTTATTTACAATATTCAATTATAGAAATAAGCATGTTTTCATATTTCTGTAAATATCTCAATAAAGCCCTCAAAGGAATTTCTTGCTGACACGTTAAAGTGCAAATCTGACTGAACAAAAGTACATTGACACAATGGGATCAAATTCAGAAAAGTTACTACAAGTTGCATGCCTGGTGTAAACCTTGTGGTAACCAAGTATGGTTCACATCCTTGATACTACACCAGTGAAGAATGCTTGGTTTTATTGGTGTCAATGTTCTCATAAAGAATTAAAAAGTAAAACATCATAGGCATTCAGAAGCCATGTAGTGGAAACACTGATATGTCCTTAATGGACCAATTGTACATGCTCCATGGGCCTCCACAACAGGAGGTTTAAGGTATTGCACAGTGAAGGTTCTGACTTAGCTGGGTCTTTCTTGCAGTTCTTACTGATTTGTATATATATGTGATCTTTTTTATCCTTTGGTTTGGATGTTATTTGGGATATTTTGCAGGCATCCTGATGTTTATGTATATCAGGCTTGATTTTAAGCTCTTTCTTTCTAAGATATAGCTACATAGTCCACTTATACTGCACAGAAAACTGCTGAAATATATGTTTTCAACTAGTGGAGTTTAGATTTATGGGTGTCAGTGTGCCCATAAAGATTAAAAAATAGAAACTCATGGGCATTCAGATGCCATGTAGCTGAAACACTGATATGTTTTTAGTGGGTCAGTTACATGCACACACACACACACACACACACACACACACACATATATATATATATATATATATATATATATATATATATATATATATATATATATCCTCTGGGCGTCCACTACAAGAGGATTAAGATATTACTCAGTAAAGATTCTGCCTTGGCTGGGCCTTTCTTGCAGTCTTTACTGAATGCGATTCAATGAATCTAGGTAAGAATAAAGCAACACCAGGGGTAAGCATTTCTGAATACCCCAGTTTTTAAATGAAACATGTTTGCTTTTATATACAACTTTACCTAAAGTTATTACTGTACAAACAGTTTATAAATGTTGACCTCAATCTCATAATAATCCCTGCTTACTTTATTTTCATCTTTAAACTAAAGCAGTCTCATCTTCCTGAAAATACACTTCTCTCAGCATGTCTTTAAAAAAACAATACTTAACCCCCCACAGGCCGCCACCACAAAGGATTTTCTCTTACTTATTCATCACTCGTACCTATGTGTTAATTTAATGAAAATGTTTATGTTATAGCACACATGCCTGGACAGTAAAATCACAAATGCAGATTCTGCTATGGGGTGTGTAGAACTTCTGTATTTTGTTAAGATACTTCTAATCTGTCATTTCAATGGAACACCTTTGGCCTGGGCAACTCCAACATCTTGTGTTAGTTTAGTCATAAATTGAGAAGTTTGTACCCAAAAGCGGAATGACGTTTTGTATGTAAAACCATGTACCTCATAAAACACTGTGAGCTAGGAACTGCTGAAGTAAGGACCATAGTCAGCCTACCTTTATTTCTGACAGTAAGTAGCAGTTTTATTAACTGTCAGAATTACTGTACAAGCTAATATAAATGTGGCAGTGTCTACAATGATGAACCTTGAATACTCTTCATTAACTCAAGAAAGTAGTCTTTATTTTACATGAGTCCATAAGTTGTCCATGTCTCCCTAGGTAGCTCAGATAGTTGAATGGATCAGTTCCCTGCAGCTGTGTACTTACTGGACATTACAGACAGCCAATACATGTATTTTCAGATAGTTCATTCCTAAAGGGAGGGTAAATATTTTCACTAGCAATGTTTTTAATTTTTATATCCTCTAAGTACACCTCTTACTGTCTTTATGTAAATTTTCACTTACACTATTGGTATGATCAGCCTCGTCCCTTTTATACTTTCTGTTCAGAATATATACTAGACTTGTCTTCCTTAACGAGTTTTCTAAATGGTGCAGCAATATGAGCAATGTGATAGTGCAAAAAGCATTAAATGAATCAAGAGCACTGATTAACCATTCTGCTAAGCTCAGTACCTCTATAACATTTGTATGTATTGTATCAATTATGTCATGAACTGCTTTTACCTTTAGTAGCTCTAGCATACCTCTCAACTTCTTAGAGCAAAACATCTGGGCAAAGCCTAAAGTGATGGGGAGACAAATAGGAACAGATTTTAAATATTACTCTTACAAACTTAGAAAGTTGATAGAATAATAGATTTTGCATTAGCATGAATTTTCTGGAGGATGTGGAGTCTGAAACTCAAATGTTTGTCATTATTTAATTGCTTCAATCCTCAGTTAATTGCCAGAAAAGTACAGATTTTAGGAGGAACACACCAAAAATATGAGACAAAAATCTGGACATTCTTCGAAAATCTGTACAGTTTGGAGGTATGAGCTCTAGTGATATTATTCTGGTTTAGAAAATTAATATATAAAATTCTAGCAAACTCCTAGCAGAGTCACACGTTTGTCTTTTTAATGTTAGCCAATTTTTTCATTAGTCCAATATTCTTTTTCAGTCCCCCATCATGCTTTTTATTTTCCTGTATAGCAGAAACAATGAACATTTTTGATTCATTCAGAAAATCCCAATGCAGAAGGCAATATGAAAACCAGAGGCAGTGCACCAGTAAATCTAATAAACAAAGGCTTTTATTAAAAGGTGAGCACTTTGTAGCCTATGCAGGCACATTTAAATAGCTAATTAAGATCCCTATCTTAAAGTAAAAACTAAAGCAATGCACTCATGGATATCACTTTAGTTTCTTGGCTCTAAGTGCAGGGACATTTATTTAGCATGCTTTCATCAAAAGACTTCTTCAGAATAATAAATAAATCAATGAAATTTCCTTTTTAAAATAACATTCCGCATTTCATAGGTTAAATAAATCACACATGACTTGACATCTACCACATATACATTTGTGAAAACCTGTTGACGCTACTTAAAGGTCAAAACACCCAGCGTTCATAGGTACAATGTCCCTGAAAACATATTAAAGGAATAAAAAACCATCAATTCATATAAGATCAGTGACAGTTACATAAGTCATGTGGTAGAGGAAATGATGTCAAGTCATGTGTGATTTATTCAACCTATGAAATGCTGAATGTGTTTTTAGAAAGGAAATTTCATTGATTTATTTGTTATTCTGAAGAAGTCTTTTGATGAAAGCGCGCTAAATAAATCTTTTATTTATTTTATTAAGTATGTGGTGTGCGGTTCTGTTGTTGTCTTTCAGTGCATATTTTCCTAGTTTTGTTGCTTGGATTTAATGTTTTTTGCAGGCACATTTAAATAGCTAATCAAAATACCTATCTTAAAATAAAAACTACTGCAATGTACTCATAAATATCACTTTAGTTTCTTGGCTTTAAATGCAGGTGTCAGGGGGGCACTGTCATTGAGCCCATGTCCACAAAATCCACTGTAGCTCTATATTCTCAGTTTTATTAATAATATCCGCCAACCTTAAGCCAGTTCCCACAACATGCAAAACCTGAAAAACAAAAGTGTGATTACTCCCTTCCTGAATCATATGCTTGGTTAAACCACTGAAATCAAGCCCCCTCCTGGTGCAATAGAGGCGGTATCTCATTCTCTCCCTCAACCTACGGTTGGTCTTACCAACATAGAATCTGAAGCAAATAATACAATACGCTACATAGATTAGATGTTGGGTATTACAATCAGCACTGGCTCTTAATTGCCACAACCTACCCATCCCAGGATGCTTAAAAAACCTGGATTCATCTATGTACTCACAGTATGCGCAGGTACCACATTTACTGGTCCCACCCCAACTACATTTTTGATTCATTGCAACACCTACATAATAATTTTCAGGAAAATCTTAGATGCTGTGATAACATGAAGTGTTAATCTCAGATTACCTGTGTGAAGAATGGAGGAAGAGCCCTGCTTTCTAGATGCAGCTCATGTTGATGGTAACTGATTTTAAATCTAGTTTACTGAATACCCTGCCTCAGCTTAACTCACCTATTATGCCATCTACAAATGTGTAGGGTGCCGTTCTGTGTTACTCTGCATCTACTTGCATGTCAGTAAAAATACTTACATCAGCAGGCTACATGGGCTTTGTTATAATAACTTTGAAGGTGGACCAGAACTTATACAGTAGTACCCATTGTTTTCTAGTTTCTCATGCTCTTCGTCAGCTTTCTCAAATGAAAAGGAATACTACTATGTGGCTGGGTTATTGGAGTTAATGAACGTTTTCTTTTTCTCTCGGAAAACCTTTTGTACTAAGAAGTTACTAACTCTGTTTTCTTTGTTTGTGCCTCTGTTTAAACTAGTAAATATTTGAATTTCTGGTGATGTATTGGCTGTGAGAGAGCACAGGAAATTTGCTCCAGGTCTCTTCAAGTTCATTATCAATGGAATTTACTATGACCTCAGCTTTAAAGCTTTATTTCTCTGGTAAAGATCTTTATGAGGGTTAGCATGCATTCTACCATTGCTTTTTTATAACATAGGATGTCGGGTTAGCACATAAATGTCAGCAATCAGTATATTTACTGAAGCTACTAAGCCAGTCAGCATATTAAGTTCTTGATTTAGTATCTGCATTATTATTTTTGCCTTGTGATCCTCACCTGTGGCATCGAGGGGTGAACCTTAACTATGGCACAGGTGACCAGAGTTCACATACCAGCTTTGGTTCCTATTAGCTTAGGCAGAGAAGATGGTCATACCTATCCTGGATGGGAAGGAGCATGTAATGGTGGTATTTTGCTGACCCCTGATGGAGGCTGATGTTTAGAAGGAAAGCCAGGACTGGAAGGGTCAGAAGAAGAGTTGAATAAGGAAAAGAGAGGGTGTGCCTGTTTTATGGGGCCAGGCCAGTTAACCCAGTACAGATCCACTCATGTCATTTCTCATTGCCTACCAAATCTTAAATGCAGATTGCAGATGTCAGATCAGATAAATGCATCAGCTGGGGCATCCACAGATAAGAGTACAGGGCACTGGCTCTTAATTGCCACAACCTACCCATCCCAGGATGCTTAAAAAACCTGGATTCATCTATGTACTCACAGTATGCGCAGGTACCACATTTACTGGTCCCACCCCAACTACATTTTTGATTCATTGCAACACCTACATAATAATTTTCAGGAAAATCTTAGATGCTGTGATAACATGAAGTGTTAATCTCCTGTACCGCTTTAAGATTACCTGTGTGAAGAATGGAGGAAGAGCCCTACTTTCTAGATGCAGCTCATGTTGATGGTAACTGATTTTAAATCTAGTTTACTGAATACCCTGCCTCTGCTTAACTCACCTATTATGCCATCTACAAATGTGTAGGGTGCCGTTCTGTGTTACTCTGCATCTACTTGCATGTCAGTAAAAATACTTAACATCAGCAGGCTACATGGGCTTTGTTATAATAACTTTGAAGGTGGACCAGAACTTATACAGTAGTACCCATTGTTTTCTAGTTTCTCATGCTCTTCATCAGCTTTCTCAAATGAAAAGGAATACTACTATGTGGCTGGGTTATTGGAGTTAATGAACGTTTTCTTTTTCTCTCGGAAAACCTTTTGTACTAAGAAGTTACTAACTCTGTTTTCTTTGTTTGTGCCTCTGTTTAAACTAGTAAGTATTTGAATTTCTGCTGATGTATTGGCTGTGAGAGAGCACAGGAGATTTGCTCCAGGTCTCTTCAAGTTCATTATCAATGGAATTTACTATGACCTCAGCTTTAAAGCTATATTTCTCTGGTAAAGATCTTTATGAGGGTTAGCATGCTTTCTAACATTGCTTTTTTATAACATAGGTTGTCGGGTTAGCACATAAATGTCAGCAATCAGTATATTTACTGAAGCTACTAAGCCAGTCAGCATATTAAGTTCTTGATTTAGTATCTGCATTATTATTTTTGCCTTGTGATCCTCACCTGTGGCATCGAGGGGTGAACCTTAACTATGGCACAGGTGACCAGAGTTCACATACCAGCTTTGGTTCCTATTAGCTTAGGCAGAGAAGATGGTCATACCTATCCTGGATGGGAAGGAGCATGTAATGGTGGTATTTTGATGACCCCTGATGGAGGCTGATGTTTAGAAGGAAAGCCAGGACTGGAAGGGTCAGAAGAAGAGTTGAATAAGGAAAAGAGAGGGTGTGCCTGTTTTATGGGGCCAGGCCAGTTAACCCAGTACAGATCCACTCATGTCATTCCTCATTGCCTACCCAAACTTAAATGCAGATTGCAGATGTCAGATCAGATAAATGCATCAACTGAGGCATCCACAGATAAGAGTACAGGGCATAAACACAATGTCTTATGTGAATCACCTCAAAGCCCTATCTCTATACTCTGTCTCACACAAATTACTGAGAGGTGATATATGACTGGCATACATGGCATCCCTGAACACTGCTCTGATGAACATTTTGCACATCTACAAAACAAACAACATCAGAGCTACTAGATGTAAAGACCTAAATTTTGCTTGCAAAATAAATGACATGTTGGAGAGAGAGTTATTTAACTCAGAGAATTCACTTTTTCTGGAGCAGAATTTCCATCCATGATAGTGTTATTTCAGTCCCTTCAGGAGGACAGTGTTACTCCTGATAGTGTGATTACTCTCTCTTCAGGATGACAGCTCTATTCCTGATAGTGTGATTACTCTCCCTTCAGGAGGACAGCATTACTCCTGATAGTGTGATTACTCTCCCTTCAGGAGGACAGTGTTAGTCCTGATAGTGTGATTACTCTCCCTTTAGGAGGACAGTGTTAGTCCTGATAGTGTATTTACTCTCCCTTCAGGGGGACGGCGTTACTCTTGATAGTGTGATTACTCTCCCTTCAGGAGGACAGTGTTAGTCCTCCTGATAGTGTATTTACTCTCCCTTCAGGAGGACAGCATTACTTTTGATAGTGTGATTATTCTCCCTTCAGGAGGACGGTGTTAGTCCTGATAGTGTGATTACTCTCCCTTCAGGAGTACAGCATTACTCTTGATAGTGTGATTACTCTCCCTTCAGGATGACAAAGCTACTCCTGATAGTGTGATTACTCTCCCTTCAGGATGACAGAGCTACTCCTGATAATGTGATTACTCTCCCTTCAGGAGGACAGTATTACTCCTGATAGTGTGATTACTCCATTGGAGGGGATAAATGTATCTCCAAACACCATCATACTAGGTGACTTCAACTACCCTAATATAGACTGGGAACACTACTTAAGCCCGAACACTCTAACCCAAAGATTCCTGGAGTTCATAAACTCAAATGCAATGGAGCAACTAGTCACCATCCCCACAAGAGGAGAAAACATACTTGATCTCATCATCACGAACATGGGATCAAAATGTTCAACACCGGAAGTATACCCCTCACTGGTGAGATCAGATCATAAACTAATCTCGCTGGAGGTCCTCATCCCGCCCCCACCTGAAACAAAAAAGACCACAGTGAAAAACTTCTCAAAAGCCGATTTCACACTTCTAAAAACTAGTGTGGTCTCCTTTAAGGCCCCTGAGCCAGTGGTAAACATTACTCAAACCGCTGAATCACTTACAAATGCCTTCTACCAGCACCTACAGGACTGCATGGATCAGGCAATCCCAAACAAAACTAAGACTCTCTGTACCAAAGGCAAGCGTCCAGTCTGGTGGACCCCAGCCATAAACAAGCTCTACAACAAAAGGAGGAAGCTACTACAAGATAGAGCAAAATCCTTGAAAGTAAGACACCTTTGATCATTATAACTAAAAAACTAAGAGCTCTCATAAAATCATCCAAGGCAAATTTTGAGAGAAAAATCGCCAAGGACTCTAAAGACAATCATAAGGCCTTCTTTAGCTATGTTAGAAACCTTGGAGGAAACTCCCAGATATGCTTAGAATTAGTTCAAAATGATGTGAAAATTACTGAACCTACACACATTGCCAACATACTGGCTGACAGGTTCAGTGCAAACTTCTCCCCCCCCCCAAAAGGAGAGATATCTATTCCAGAGGATTGTAGCCCCCCAAACATCTCCAACGCCCAGGTGAGAACTGCCCTCACTAAGGCAAAAAACACAGCATCCATGGGACCGGATGGTGTCCCCGGCTGTGTGCTTCATGAACTCAACGAAGAATTAAACCCACAGTTAGGACAGCTGTTTAATCTTAGCCTCACCTCAGGATACGTACCCAAGGAGTGGCGCACGGCGACTGTGGTCCCACTTCATAAGGGCAGTGCCTCCACAGACCCTGGAAATTACCACCCCATTAGCTTGACAAGCCTTATCTGCAAAGCCATGGAGAGGATCATAATGGAACTCATAAATAAAGACATAGGGAACTTGCAGACTTTGGATCCAACCCAGTTTGGCTTTGTCAAAGGCAGATCCTGCCTCTTAAACTTGGTTGACTTTTTTGAGACAGTCACCAAGGCCATTGATGAGAGAAAGGCAGTCCATACAGCCTACCTCGACCTGGCAAAGGCCTTCGACACAATACCCCACTCAGGTATCATCGAAAAACTCATCAGCTTGAATGTAAACCAATACATCACAAGATGGGTTGCAAACTGGCTAAGTGACAGAACCCACAGGGTCAGAGTTGCTGAAGCCATGTCAGACTCAAAGCCTGTCACAAGTGGTGTCCCACAGGGCTCAGTCCTGGGTCCACTCTTGTTTGGCATCTACTTTTCTGAAGTACAAGGAAACACAGGAGGGTTATGGCTGACAAAGTTTGCAGATGACTGCAAACTGGGCGCCATAGTCGAAAACACATCTGACACAGATATCCTCCAGAAGGGCCTCACAGAAATGGATAACTGGTACCAGAGCCATGGCCTAAAGTTAAACGCCAAAAAATGCATAGTCATACCCTTCGGGAAATACAAGGTTACCCCTAGCTACCATATAGGTGGCAATCCACTGAACACAGAAAAAGTCATCAGAGATCTGGGGACCCAAGTTGACAGTAGCCTTTCGTTTGACACTCATGTTGCTAAAGTAGTTAGGAAAACCTTCTATATCGCCCACCTGATCATGAAGGGATTCACATCTAGATCAAGGGAGGTCATCGTCCCCCTGTACTCATCACTCATTAGACCTATGATTGAGTACAATGCCCCATTCGGAATGTATCTGACCAGACACCTGCTGCAGCTTGAAAGGCCCCAAAAGTTCCTCACCAAAAGGATAAAGGGTCTCAAAAATATGTCTTATGCTGCCCGACTGAAAGAACTCCAGCTCTATTCAGTCTCATACCGCTTGCTCAGAGGTGACCTGTGCCTGACATATAAGGCCATGTCAAACCCAGATTTGATGAATATGCTTCATCTCAAAAAATCTAGATCCCTCAGAACCACAAGGGCGGAGACTTAAACCTTGACATGGTTATAAATAGAACGTGCTGGAGGGACAGATTCATCACCCAGAGACTCCCTATGCTGTGGAACAAAATCCCGGTACATGTGAGGCAGAGCACCTTGCTGGCCTTGTTCAAGAGGAATCTTGACCAATGGATGGGAGATCGCAGATATACCCCAGGGATTACTTCAGTGTCACTGCTTGACAGAGGCACAGAAAAATGATAGGCATAGTTTTTATTCAAACTAAAGGGGTGGCGAAAGCCACATAACTATGGGCTAGGCTTATAAATGCCCTTGGGCAGATAGCCTAGTATGAACCTATGAACCTATGAACCTATGAACTCTCCCTTCAGGATGACAGCATTACTCCTGATAATGTGACTCTCATATTCCTTTATAACATGAAGCAGACCTTTCACCTGGTACAACAAATAGCCCAAATAACCATGCTGGGAGGGAGGCATGATGTTCAGAGGGAGCACTGGTTTAAAAAAAAAAATTCTGTCTTAGTCATGGCATCATTTTCATTAATACTCTTTGTACAGTTGTTTTATTCCATTTCACTGACACTGTTCCTTTTTCTTTTCTTCTCTACTCTGTTCTACTGGTGACTTTTTTTCTTTGTCTGACTATGTGTACATGCATTTTCCCTGTGTTGTGTCTTGTCACATCTATTGTTTCTCTTGTGTAAGCTAGCAAGATAGTTTTGCTTCTCGTACTTGGCCCATCCCATACCTTCTCCATTACAGAGCATCACAGGAGTACCACAGATTTGCATTCTGTTTACAAGTTCTGTGATTATTTAATGCAAATCCCATATGTCTCTGCTCTGGATGTATTCTTTTCTATTTCTTTATACTTTTCTGCAGCATACACTATTTTTACTGTTGTTGTTGTGTCTTTCAGCTTATCCTGGTTAGGGGTCGCCACAGCGGAACTCCGGTCCGATAATATTTGGTAGTGGATTTTTAAGTGCCGAGTTACCAGCCCTGACGCACAACCTTCAACGAAGGCATGCCCATTCATGCATGCCTCCACACAGAAGACACTCTAGCTGAGAATTGAACGTGACAACGTCTTGCTGTGAGGTGACAATGCTACCGCAGCACCACTACCGCAGGTACTACAATATTATTAATAATCCTTGCCTTGCTTTTGTCAGTCTTTCCAGCTTGCATTTCTGACATCTCTAGGGATGTTGTAGTGCAGAAATTTCCCCAGAATCATGTCTGCCTGTCTCTCATTCATCTCTGTTACAAATAATAAGAAGGCCTGGGGTTTCATTTAGATGCTTTAATACATAGAAACACATCAGGATTGATAGCAGCATCTTTAAATACGACTGAAGTAGTTAACAAACAGACCTTACATGCGCACATGTTCACATCTCAACAGCTAATTACAAAATGGCAGTCAGACTTGCACATGGTCAGTATGTATACACTTGTGCAAGCCCTCGGATAGCGTCTTAAAGGTATATACACATATATTGATCTACATCCTCCCTCTTAAAAAGATTGCCCTCTATGCAAAACAATAGCAGAGCTAGGCATGCTTACTATGCACATCAGGAATGAAACACGTTCATGTTCAAATTCCTTCATATCTATTGCAAGATTTAGAGATTCTACCATATCTCATAACATAACAGTTATGACTAAATTTGGCAACAAGGACAGTCTGCAGTGCACAACTCGTATCAAGAAGTTCGGTATTTGTTGCAGGAATGGGAATGTCCTCTGGAACGTCCTCTGGAACTGGAACACCAGACAACTCACTCTGAGATAAAGAGTATTTCTGACAGGCTATCTGCTATGGCATAGGCTCAGACGCCGGGAGTAAATGCCTCCAATTCCACCTAAAAGTTGCTCCTTCTGACTCTATAATGTATGATCTCAGCTCTGAACCAGTATTCTTCATGACACCAGTCGATCATAACCTTTGGATCCTTACCACTTCTCCCTCTTGTAATGGATTGAGCGGTTCTGGTCTTATCATAGTAGAACTTCTAGATTAGGCACTTTTTCAACAGATTACTTTTTCTGATCTGTTGTTCTTGACACATAGAACCAACAATTGACTACTGATTGGTAATGTGGTTCTGGTATTCTCAACAGAAGTCTTTGAGCAGGTGAACCAAGATGTTTATCATGAGGAACATTTCTGAGATTCAAGAGATTCAAGAAAACATCACTATCATCTCATTTTGACTTCTCAAGTAACTGTTTTGCACTTTGCACTGCACATTCTGCCAAATCATTTGACTGTGGGTTCACTGGACTACTTGTGACATGAGTAAAGTCCTATTCTTCAGCAAATCCTTTGAACTTTAAAGCTTGTAAACTACGTGCCACTGTCAGAAATAACTTTGCATGGATTCCAATGTACTGCAAAATGATGTTTCATCTTAGTAATGACTGTACTGGATGCTAGGTTAGGATGCAAATCAATCTCGAACCAGTTAGAGTCTACTAACACCAAATAATGTTTGCCATTCCACTCAAAGATGTCTGTGGCTACTGTTGTAAAAGAAAACACAAAGATCAATGCACGTTAGGTTCAAGCAAGGCACCCTTTATTACTTGCAGCAAGGAGACAAAGCATGTAGGTACAAGGTTTGTCTGATTTTCCATAGTTCAGCCTACAGTTTTTATACAGTTTTCTGCAAGTTTACAGAAAGATGCTATTATTAGATCTGCTGCTGACATGGTCAGATAATTGCTGTCTTTGCAAAAACATATTTGAGAAAAACAACCTGGCCTTGGGCTTGTTTCAGCTTTCCTTAGTTTCTCACAATTCTTTCTCTAGTTCTGATATGATACATTCAAGTTACAGTCCTGGCCTCAATACACATTCTGCTGACCATGGTGGATTTTCAGACATCCATTGTTCTTTTTTCAGAGCTTGTAGCAGCTGCATATTTTCACACAGAATAAGCAGAATAAATGTATTAACTCCTTTTAACCCTTAATGCACTAAACCTGCATATTGCAGTTATATATGTCAATACACTAAGCCTACATATTGCATTGCAGTTATACATTTTCCTAACATTTCCCCCCTTTTAATACTTTATTCTACTTTCAAAACAAGCATAAACAGTTTTTCTTCCCTTAACCATTTCCCACTCAGGATTTGCGGTTAGAAAGTCATTCAGTTCAAGCTTGTGAAAGTATTTCTTCAGCTTTTAATCAGTACCTCTAACTCAACATTCTGATATAAAGTCTTTGAAATTGAAGCATCTATGAAATTTTCAACTAGTCCTTTTATACAGGGGATGCAGCAGCATTCACACACCATCAGTAAGGCTGCCCCTACACAGATGACAATCAGAATGTTCATCAAGATGCTGCCCCAACCCCCGAACCATTTTTGGAAAAAGTCTGTCAATGGATTCGGTCCTGGTTTGGTCATAGCCGACACTTGCTGAATTATTTTGAGATGACTGTCTATTTCATGTTTGTTGTCAGGAATAAATGAACAGCACTCCTCCTGGATTAAAGCGCACAAACCTCCTTTCGCCGCTAGGGTGAAGTCGAGAGCCATGCAATTTTGAAGCACCACTGTCCTCATGGTTGTGAGTTCATCAGTCACCAATTCTAGGGCAGAAAAAGTCACATTACTCATTGTTTCAAGAAGTTTGGATAGTTTTCTCAGCTCCCAGATCAATTTCACTGCTCCGTATGCTGGTATTATGCCTGCCCAAGATATGACATCATCACCCAGATCCATGTGCAACAGTCCTTTGTCATTCACATGGGCTAAATTATGGTGATATATCTAGGATGCATCAACTTGTCCCACCGGATTAGCAGGTTTCTTGATTTCTCGAACATTTTGAATTTTCCCCTGGGGTAGTGCCGATACATGTCATATTGCTGGAATCAGATATGCCAGGAAACAGCTTCCAGACCAATTGCCTGGTAGCCATTTATATGCTCTATCTCCACACATGAAGTAGCAGTCAGGAATTGCGCTGAGATGTTGCTGAATTTATAGTTGCCGGGCTTTTGTTGGGTCGTAGTCCAGAACATTTTACTATACACAATTTGATTTTCATCAACCGTTTTCTTTCTTTCAGTGGAGTCATTGCTATTGCCAACTTGCAATTGTTGGCCCTCGTTTGTCATGGTGCAGGAATTTCCAGTACAGTAATGTATCACTGTCATGTTACAGGTGCTATTTCCAACCTCTGTTTTTTCCGTAGTTTTGAAAGCACACTGTTCCTCTTTTTGCCTTGGGTAAGAATAGGGTCACTCTTTTAATTGATGTCACATTCACTGCATCTTTCAGCAGTGCTTGCCAGGTTTGGTTCATATTTAAGGGAATCTGTATTAAGGGTATTCCTCCATGTGCAGTAGGAATAGCTGCACAGACCCAGCAATTGGAGATATTGAGAGTGTCTGCATAAGCATGTTTAATAGCCTGATAAGTATTGAAATTTGGGTGCCACTTTGCACGTTTACTTTGTTCTACTTGTGTGGCAGAGAAGAGAAATGGCCACAATAAAAAGATTATTGCTACCAGTACAATTAACAGGATGGTCATGCAATATTTCTGCGTGAATGACTGCTCTGCATTTCTGTTTTCTCCGGTTCCTCCAAACAGATGTATTTGGATCTTTCTTGCTTCCATCATCTTTGCCTAGGACACGTGATCTTACTCTCTACCCTAGAGGACCTTAGCACTGGTGATTGCTTCAATGGGTTTGAGACGGATCAGTTCCTATTCATCTGACCCCCCTTTGTAGCCAGACTTTTGTGCTTAGGGTCCCGATGGAGAGGTAAGGTCTTTGTCCAGCTCGAAGTTCTTCACCAACTTGCAGTGCGTCAGATGTACCCACAAAGCTCGCTCTGCTATTTTGACTGCAGTAGGTGTTGAAAGAAGCACCTGGTAGGGACCTTCCAACTTTGGCGATGCCCAGTTCTTTTGCTTCACGATTTTAATCCACACCCAGTCTTCTGGCGTCACTGCCACTTCCGATGTTTCGGTTTGTTTTTGACCTGAAACAGAATTAAACTGCAACAGATGTTTAGAACTCAACAACTTTTTCATATATTCAGCTAACGTAAAATCAGCTTCCTGGTCTGATGACATGAGAGGTTTCCACTGGGGTGTATAATAAGCCCTCCCATACAGCTTCTCGAAAGGAGTCAGTCCTTTTGCTGTAGGGACAGTTCTCATGTTCAACAGTGCCAGGGGTAAACAGTACAGCCAGGTTTTCCCTGTCTCAGCTATTAATTTCCTCAGTTTGCTTTTCAGTATACCATTATGTCTTTCAACCAGCCCTGCAGACTGCGGATGATATGCACAATGATTTTTTAAAGAAATACCAAAAAACTTACTCAGCTGTTGTATGGTTTGATTTACAAAGTGCATACCATTGTCACTATAGATTCTCTCCGGAATGCTGAACCCAGGAATAATTTCCTTAACAAGTACTTTTGCCACTGTAGCTGCATCTGGGTTTTTGGTTGGAAAGGCTTCCACCCATCTGGAAAACATATCTATAATGACAAGGCAATACTTCTTATTCTCACATTTGTTCAGTGCTATGAAATCCATACAGATAGTGTGAAACAGATATGGTGGTGTTGGAAAACTCCCTTTCTTGGGCTTTATCGCCCCCTGTGCATGGTGTTTGTTACAAATCTGACACATTAAACAAAATTTTTTAGAATAGTTTGTAAATCCGTATGTTGTGAACACCTGGTTTACCAACTGTATCACCCCCCCTGTTGAGACATGGCACTACCCATGGCTCAACAATGTCGCATAGCGGAACAAATTAGAGGGTAGTATTGATTTCCCTTCCTTAGAGATGTACAACCCCTTTTTGAGGATTGCTCCTTGTTTTATCCATTGCTGTTTTTCAGCTTGCGTAGTGAGTGTCTGCATTGTTTTTAACATATCCAGATTCAGAATTTCTGAGGGTTGTAATTCCTTGTTTAAAAGAAATACTTCCGTAGCTACTTGTTTTGCAGCTGTATCAGCTCTTGCATTGCCTTTTGAAATCCTATCTTGTTGCTTGGTGAGAGATGCACATTTGCAAATGGCCTCCTTCTGAGGTAACTGAATTGATTCTAAAAGATCTAAAATAAACTTTGTATGATTTATAGGTTTGCCAGTAGATGTTATCATTCCCCGGTTTTTCCACTGTTGTGCAAACACATGTACAGTGGAAAAAGCGTACTGGCTATCAGTAAAAATGTTTACACATTTACCCCTTGCTAAGGTACATGCCCATGTCAGGGCAATCAATTCTGCTGCCAGTGCAGATAAATTGTGTGGTAAGTATTTTGCTTCTACAACCTCAGTATCAGAGACTACTGCATATCCTACTAGGTTATGTCCTGCAGGACCCCTTTTGCATGAGCCATCCACATAGTATGTCACCTCGGCATCCTCCAAGGGGACATATGTGAGATCTTTTCTAGGTAATGTCTTTTGCTCGATTACCTGCAGGCAGCGATGTGGTGTGCCGTCTGCAGGGGTCGGGAGCAGAGTAGAAGGGTTCAAAGTTGTGCATCGTTCAATTGTCATATGAGGTTGGCTCAACAATATAGTCATGCAGGAGAGATGCCTAGCAGGGGAAAGATATGCCACCTTTTTTTGTAGCAAAATAATTGCTACTGCATTGGGGTACCCTCAGAGTGAGGGGGTGGAACAAGACTACTGAGGCCGAAGCTTGCACGGCCATCACTGCTGCAACTACTGCCTGCACACAGTGGGGCAAGGACCGTGCCACTGGGTCTAATTGTGATGAATATTAAGCAATGGGGCGTTGCTTATCCCCATGTTGTTGTGTTAGTACTGATGTTATATAACCCTGCTTGCAATCTACAGTCTGGAAAAATCATTTATGATAATTTGGTAATCCCAGAACTAGAGAGGACGCTATTAATTGTTTCAGTTTGCAAAAGGCAGATTCTGCCTCTGATGTCCATTGTAACAACTCCTGCACTGCCATAGGCTTCTTATATATAAGATCAGTTAGGGGTGCAGTTTTCAAGGCATAGTTTGGAATCCAGCTTCAACAGAAATTAGTCGTTCCCAAGAAGGACATCATTTCCTTCTTGGTGGTGGGTTTTGGTGCCTGCAAGATTGCCACTTTTCTGTCTTCATCTAGAGTTCTACCTTCCTTGGATATCACATATCCTAGGTACTTAACCTGTTTTCTCCAGAGCTGCAGCTTATCTTTGTTTACTTTATGTCCCTCAGCGGCTAAAAATCGTAGAAGTGCTACGGTATCTTTCATACAATTCTGCAGGGTGGGGGCCGCCAACAAAATGTCATCAACATAAAGTAAGACCTGACTGCCCTTTGGTGGATTAAACCTTGCCAAGTTACTTGACATTTCTTGTGAGAATATCATAGGGCTCTCACAATATCCTTGTGTTAGTCACGTATATGTGTATCTTTTTCCCTGAAATGTAAATGCAAACCAATACTGGCTATCTGGGTGTATCGGTATTGAAAAGAATGTGTTACTAATATCCACCACAGAAAAATATTTTTGTTGAGGTTTTAAGTTATTTAACAGAGTGTGTGGATCTGGCACTATAGGTGCCCTTGATACTACTGCATCATTCACAGCTTGCAAATCCTGGATCATACGCCATTCTCCATTGGCTTTTTTAACTGGAAATAGAGGTGTATTACACGGAGAATCGGGAGATTCCACTGGCACCCCTCCCTTAAGTAATGCTGCTATAATAGGTTTTATCCCTGCCTCTGCATCTTTTCTTAAGGGGTATTGTCTTTTCTGTGGTCTAAATGCTGATTTCGGTGTGATATTAACTGGCCCTGCCATACGGATAAGTCCTACATCTGATTTCCCTGTTGACCAGAGAGTCTCTGGTATATCTCGCAAGGCGTTTTCTTCCTCCTTCAGTAGGAGCGTCCATCAGCTGTCTTCAAGAGAATGCAGGCGCACAGCTGGGTTGGTCTGTGTCACCCAATTCAATTTCTGTACTTGTATTTCCTGTCCTGACAGTTCCAGTTCTGTTTGTTTTTCCCATCTTGTGGCTTTCTCCCCTAGGTCTGCCCACTGTATATTTTTATTCTTAGTCAAGCTAACATGTGGTAATCGATTAGATTTATAAAGTGTTAAAAATTCCTGGGGCAGCAAACAGCTGACTACACTATTACCTTCTGTGTCTCATTACAGGTTACGCAGTACCAATCTATTTGTATGATTCTTAAATAATCTTTCTTTATATTCCTTAACAGGTCCTGGTGTATTACAAAAATATAAGGTACAATGTAACAGGTGTTGTTTATCAATGTCGAGGGAGGGAAACTTACTGATGGCTACGTTCGTCAGCTCCTTGGTCACAGTCCCTGGACCAGTTGTGACCAAGTCCTGACTATACCAATAAAATATTTTACCCCCCCCCAATTGCACCGTAAAGGTGTCAATTTGTCACTGTGCTTCCATTCCCTGCATGGTTGGGACTACTGCTATGCCAAATAACTGCATGCGATCCCTGCCCAAGAGATTCACTGGGCACTTTGCAGAAACTACAATCTTACTTTTCTGTGTCAATCCCGAAACAGGATCAGTTATTGTAATATTGCGGGAGAGGGGCTCCCGATATAGCTGCCCATTAGCTGCTTTGACTAATATGTAGTCGGATGATTTTGAGTTTTCTGGCAATTTGGAGGGGTGTATCAGGGTTCGTGATGCCCCTGAGTCGCACAAAAATTTGACTTTCCTGCCTTCCACTGAAAGTATAACTTCTGGTTTAATATCTGCTAAGTAGAGCTCCAAGCTCAATAAAGCCAAGTCTAGTACTTCATCTTCTACTTCACCATCATCAATTCCCTGTACTTCCTCTATTTCCCTTTTCACATTCTCATTTGTCCTTTCTGCACTAGCCCCTTCTAATGATTCATGACTATCATATAGTCAGTCTTCACCTTCCTTGTCTTCCGTTGTTGCTTTCTTATTTTTCCTGCAATCCCTTGCCAAATGTCCCTTTTTACCACATTTGAAACATTCACCCCTTTTTTTACGTCCTTCAAAGTCTTCTGATCGTTGATCAGACTGCCTACCTCCCTGTGCATTTTTCCTGCCCTTCTTCCCGGGGTGTACTACATAAACTTCTGCTCCGTCCTCTACAGAAAATACTTGAGCCTTCTTTTTCTTTTTGCTATTGAAATGCCTTTCAGCATGCCTAGCATATTCAAGTAGTGATTGTAGCCTGCTGGTTCGATGATCAACCATATGTTTTGTAATAAAACTGCTTATAGGTGCACTACTACCTTTTAAAAATGCATTTTTCAACTGCTGTTCATATGGGGAATCTTGTTTTTGGTCTTCGGGGACCTGCATCCCACAGTGGTTGTTAAAACATTCCAGCAGCCTAGCGAAATATCAGTCAACTGTCTCACCCTCCTGTTGGATGCATTGATTAATGCACGTCCAGTCTGCCCTAGGTTTCCATTTTTTAGAGATGCGGTCTGTAAGTCCTTTTACTCTAGCATCTAAATCTGCACTGCTAGGAGGAAGGGTTTTTGTTCAGCATCACGAGGATTCTAATTGCCACAAATTATGTACCAATTTGGCCCTACAATTTGTCAAACTACCCTTTCTATTTCCTCCCTGTTTAAATGATAACTTAGCCTCATTCCTTGTAAATCGTCTGAAAATTTTCTAAAATTAATTTTCGGATGGGGAATCCCTTCTGTAGCTTTCTGGATTCCAGGGTCTATATACTAAGATGGTTAGATTCTGATTATCCTGCCCTGCCTGAGGGTTCGGTACTTCTATGAGTGGACATATTTTCTCTTCTTCTTCTCCCGCAGGTTGTGTGTCTTTAGATTTTTGCCCAAGACTCTCGATTACCTGCTTTTGTTCGGGACCTAGTTTCAATAGGATCCCTTATTTTAGCTAGTTTCAGTTTTATAGCGTCCCTATCCTCAGTGACCACAGGATATAGTGGGGGGTGGATCAAAATGTCTACTTGTTCCATATTCTGGTAAGGGAGGGGGAGGAGGAGGTGCTGATGCTATTACTAGGTTGTTATCCTCCCTATCTAAAAACATTGTCTTTGAATCCTTGTTCTTTTGGTCCCTACGGTTTACTTCCTCCAGCCACCTGTGTGCCTGGGGAATTCCTAACTGTTGTTACTTTTTACCTGACCTTTAGAATCAGTTTTAAGTTGTTTAATAAGTTTGACGAGTGAGGATTTTTCTAATTTTCCATCAAATTCATATTTAATAACCCATTTTGAAAAGTATCTAATGTTGTCTGCGCGCTGTGACTGCATATATTTTGCATCTTCCGTTAACGGTGGGTCTCGGGGTGTTTTTGTACAGTTATTACCCATTTTCCTTTACCTTTGATTGTTATGTAACTTCACCTTGATTCTCTAGTTTTAATGTGTACCACGGATTTTGTTATAGTCTCTTTAGAATGACTGCCTAATGTCTACTTATTCTGTTTTTCCTGATCTATGACAAGACAGTACCTTTTCTATCCCTGACTGTAAGAAAAATACAATCTGACAAAAAACAATACACATCTAGTCTCTGATCCTGAAACAGAAAAAAAGTAGATTCACCTTACCTGAGCCCACGTGATTGATCGCTGATTCACGGAAAACCCGTCCTTCAGTCACAGATCAGGAAGTGGCTGGCCTCTTTTGATGACAATTCAGTTGGAGGACTTTACATATAAGAAGAACCGATTTGGTTTCTTCCCCGTACGGTTTCAGCCACCTGGCCGTCTGATCCGAGGTGAAGAGAGGATTTCCGGTCCGAAGGACCAATCTGTAAAAGAAAACACAAAGATCAATGCAAGTTAGGTTCAAGCAAGGATCCTTTATTACTTGCAGCAAGGAGACAAAGCATGTAGGTACAAGGTTTGTCTGATTTTCCATAGTTCAGCCTACAGTTTTTATACAGTTTTCTGCAAGTTCACAGAAAGATGCTATTATTAGATTTGCTGCTGACATGGTCAGATAATTGCTGTCTTGCAAAAACATATTTGAGAAAAACAACCTGGCCTTGGGCTTGTTTCATCTTTCCTTAGTTTTCTCACCATTTTTTCTCTAGTTCTGATATGATACATTCAAGGTACAGTCCTGGCCTCAATGCACATTCTGCTGACCATGCTGGATTTACAGACATCCGTTGTTCTTTTTCCAGAGCTTCTAGCAGCTGCATATTTTCACACAGAATAAGCAGAATAAATGTATTAACTCCTTTTAACCCTTAATGCACTAAACCTGCATATTGCAGTTATATATTTCAATACACTAAGCCTACATATTGCATTGCAGTTATACATTTTCCTGTCGACCAAGGTAGTTCCAGAATCTGGTTAAGCTGAAGTGGTTCCTTCTGTTGATGTGGCTTTGTGCTATTACACACAGGATAAGAGAATAGTGTTTTCTCAATGTCTTGTGACATAGAAGGCCAAAATACTAGTCATATCACCCTTGTTTTGACAGATTCGATTCTGGGTGATCATAATGCAAGATAGTGATGTACTCTGGTTGCAAGGACTTGGGAACAATTACTTTTGGGCCTTTCATAATGATACCTTTGTCAGACAAAATCTCATCTCTGTATGGAAAATAAAACTGCACTTCTTGAGGTAAACTAGATTGATATGACAGCCATCCTCAACTGAGGAAGTGGCCAAGCCTCTACAAAACTGGATCTGCAGCTATGTGATCTCTCAGCTCATTAAGATGTGTGGAAGAAAAATGATTCACTTCCATGGTTTTATAATCATCACTCAAATGAGAACACTGATTTTCACTCCGTTCAGTGATATTTCTGGGTGATCTGGACAATGTATCAGGAAGATAAAGATGTTTACCTTTCTTGTAGACAAGATTGAAATTATACTTTTTTAATCACAGCATTATGAATTGCAATCTGGTTGGAGCTGAATGCATTGGCTTTCTCAGACATATGAATAATGGTTGGTGGTCTGTTTCGACCTGGCGAGGTCTACCATAAACATAATCATGGAACTTGGAACATGCAAACACAATTGCCAAAAGCTCTTTCTCAATCTGGGCGTACTGCTGTTCAGTTTGCATAAGTGTTCTCGATACAGAAGCCACAGGTTGATTCTCTTGTAGAATGACTTCACCAAGACCAAATTTTGAAGCATCACAGGAAAGTGTAACTAGTTTGTGAACATCATAGTATCTGAGTGTTGGTGGACTAGCCATTCTCTGTTTCAGAGCATCAAATGCTCTTTGATGTTGCTCTAAGACCAGGATACATCTTTACATGTCAGCTCTCTGAGTGGTGCTGAAAGTTGACTCAAGTCTGGAATGAACTTGCCTAGGTAGTTGACCATGCCAAGAAAACGTTGCAGGGCTTGAACATTGTCTGGAGCTGGTATCTCAAGAATGACTGTTTGCTCTGAAGGGTCTGGTCATAGGCCTATACTTGTAAATAAATGACCAACATAAGTAACTTCTTGTAGCCTGAATTTGCATGTGAGTGGGTTGATCTTAAGTTTCACTTGACATGCCTTTTCTAGAACTTATCTGAGGTTTCTGTCATGTTTGGCTTCATCATGACCTCCTACTAGTATGTCATCTACTATGATAGTACAAGGATACCAAGAAAAAAATTGCTCCATTGCACATTGAAAGACTTCACTTGCAGAACTTATTCCAAATGGCATTCTCATACATCTATACCTGCCAAATGGAGTACTAAAAGTAGTGAGAAAAGAGGATTTACTGTCAAGCTGAATTTGCCAAAATGAACTCTTTGTATCTAAGACAGAAGAAATACTGGCATTAAGGCTGCAACTTCTTCAACTGTGCACATTGGATGATGAGGTCTTTTTAGTGGTTTGTTCAAATCTCATGGATCAATACATATTCTGATATCATCTGAGCTTTTCGTATGAGCTACTACCATGGACGATGCCCATTCAGTTGGAGTTTTCACTGGAAAAATCACACCTTGTATCACCATTTTATCTAACTCGGCTGGGTCTACTTCACCTTATCGCATGTTGAAAATATCAAACGGCAATAATGTCGTAAATGCCATACATCAAAAGTGTTGTTACGGGATCATGGTACAGTGGGGATGAGAAAATTTGCTCTTTCCTCACTGTAGTGCAATCTTGGAGTTGGTATATATAATTAGCGGGGGGTATGGGGGGCACAGCCCCCCACAAGAACAGTTTAGATGTATGGCATTTTCGATGTTTATGCCATTCGATATTGTCATCTTTTGACAAGGTAATATAGACGCAACTCGGCTTTGACTCTGTCTTGCATGGTTGTAATTTTGCATGCTGGCCTGATAACTGGACTGACCTCTGGGTCTAACTTCATGAAAATCACAACTGGAAGTTTGCCAAGTTTATCTTGGGAAAGATCAGCATAGGTAGAAAAAAATGTGCTGGGCAAATTAGAGTAGTGGTCTTTCAAGCTAACATGGTGGACTTCCTTGTTAAATGAATGTAGTCACATTTTTAAACTGTCTCTGAGCCCTAATGGGATCTGAAGTTGAAGCAGCTCACAAACCATGAGGCACAAAGTTAGAAGTGGAGTAATATACAGGAGTGAACTCGCAAACAGGTCAGCAGTTATTCTGAGGAACTTAAATTCATTTTAAATGATTTTCAGTTGACAAACACGTGGCATAACATTCAAAGGGTTCAAAATATTTTCTGAGTAACTCAAAATATCTGAAATAGTGACATAATGATTAAAGTGTTTGAAATAATCTCTGAAGTGTTTAAAATGTTCAAAAAGGCTAAAATGTCCAAATTTTTGGCAATGTACTACTTTTTTGCAGTAACTAAGATTTTTGAAGTGTCCGTAGTGTTTAAAGTATTTGCAGTGTTGAAATAAAGTGTTTAAGGAGAGATTGTTGTGCATTTTAGCATAATTACAAACCAGGTTTATACTTATGTTTAAAAGAAATTTATTGTTATGGCAGAGGGATTTCGAAGACTTGAACTGCTGGTATTTGCTGATAATATTGCAAAGAATTGGCAAGTGTTTGAGCAAGAATATATTATTTTCATACAGGTTGCGTTTTCTGATAAAGACGCACGTACAAAAGCATTTATACTTCTCAATTTAGCTGGTTCAGAAGCCATTGAGTGAGAACGTTCATTTGTGTACGCACCTGCCATGTATGCAAGGGAGGGGAAACCACCATATATTGATACAGGCTGAAGCACGGGAAGACCCTGAGTGCTTAAAACATAAATTTAGAGATATATAACCCTCAAATGAATATTACATTGGAAAGGCACACATTTTACACAAGAAATCAAAAGCCTGGAGAAACTACTGCAGCATATATTACTGACAAGAAATAAAGCAAAAACATGTAGATTTGATGATCTACAAGATGAATTGATAAAAGACTGTCTTGTATGTGGTGTTAATAATGATGCAGTGATACAGATTTTGCTTTGAGATTACATAAAAGCATATGGATATGCTTACAAATGAAAAAAGCAGGTTTGCAGTTGTTGATAGTGTACAACAGTAGAAAGTTAAGATGAAAAAGAAATATAAACCAAAGGGTGTGGCCCCCAGCCTCATTGCTAATTGTCGCAATTGTGGATGCAGTCATTAACCTAAACTTGAAAGTGTTTGCTTTTAGTTAGCAATATCACAAATGTAAAAAGTGGAATCATTTGAAAAGGATTTGCAAGTCTAAAGTGCCACAGACTCATATTAAAAGAGAGTATCCGAAGAAGCAAGTAGATCAGAGGCTGCAGCAAACAAGAGTTGTGAGCAAGCTTTCTCTGTTGATGGTGTCTCTGTCATTGATGAAACAGTTAATGCAACAGACTATCAGTTGTCAGCAAGCAGTGAAATATTTTGTAATGTACAAATTAATGGGACACCTGTAGAGCTTAAAGTAAACACTGGATCCAATTACAATGTTATATCTGCACAAATGTTTGCTAAAGTAAAAGCTGATGAGAAACTTGATTCAGCAAAGTGTACAAAACTAGTTGCATATGGTGGTGAAGAGATTCATACTGATGGCGCAATAGTTCTTTCATGGCATTCTGCTGGAAACAGCTATGACTTGCAGTTTTACATAGTCAAAAGACACATGCAGTCACTGTTAGGCCTCAAAGATAGTCTGAGAATGGGACTGTTTTCAATTAATAAAGAGGTTCACCATATAAGTGTGAACAACAATGAAAGTTTTACACAGTGTATTTTTAGTGAATATGCTGATATTTTCAAAGATGACCTTAATAAACTTCCAGTCACATATTCCATGAGGTTAAACCACGAAGTAAGTCTAGCTGTTAGACCAGCACATAAGATGCAGAGTAAAGTAAAACAGAACTAGACAAAATGGTGAATTTAGGTGTCCTTATTCCAATAGAAGAACTTACTGAATGGGTATCCCCCATGGTCGTCACTCATAAGAAAAGCTTAGATGATATTTGAATATGTATTGATTCAAGAGACTTAAACAAAGCACTTGTGTCCTCATCATCCGCTGCATACAGTAGAAAAGGTAGCTGCGCTCATGCCAAATTCCACTGTTTTCTCAGTTTTAGATACAAAAAGTTATTTTTGGCAAATTTCGCTGGATCACAAATCTTCAGTGTTAACCACATTCAGTACACCTTTTGGTAGATACAGATTTTGAGAATGCCATTTGGAATGAATTCTGCCAGTGAAGTATTTCAGCGTGCCATGGAACACATTTTTTCTGGTCATCCATGTGCTATTATAGTAAACAACATTATTGTTGGAGGCAATGGTGAAGACGAAAATGATAGAAATCTCAGGAAAGTTCTTGACCATGCACATGAAGTACATCTTAAACTGAATCCTCAGAAATGTAGCTTCAAATTGAAGGAAGTTACTTATGTGGAATATTTGTTTACCAGTTGTGGCTTACAACCAGATCCGTCTAAGCAAACAGCAGTTCTTGAAATGCCAGTTGTAGAGAATGTCACATCTTTACAAAGTTTTCTAGGTATGGTAAACTATTTAGGAAAGTTCATCCCAGACGAGTGAGCTTTTTGCACCATTACGTGAGCTGAGATGTAAAAATGTAACCTGGTCCTGGCTGTTGCAACACCAAAGTAAATTTCATATGCTGAAGAAGAAAATTGCCAGTCCACCCACACTGAGATAGTATGAAGTTCACAAACCTGTAACTCTTTCATGTGGTGCATCAAAGTATGGCCTTAGTGCAGCATGTCTTCAAGAAGGCAACCAGTAACCTGTGTATCAATAACTTTAATCCAAACAGTGATGCATTATGCACGAATATAGAAATAACTTTTGGCAGTAGTGTTTGCATGTTCAAAGTTCAATAACTATATTTAATTCAGACCTATCCAAATAGAGACTGATCACTAGCCGCTTGTGACACTTTTGAAAAAGCCAATGCATACCACCCCAGAATGATTGCAATGCATGATGTTAAAATCGCAGAAGTACAATTTCAATATTGTTTACAGAAAGGGCAAATAATTGTACCTTGCTGATGCCTTGTCACATTCACATAGACAAATGACAGCAGCATGAAGATGAAACAGCAGACTTTGAAGTCATGGCAGTCAAACATTTTTCATCATCACTCCTTGATGAACTAAGAAATCACACAGCTTCAGACCCAATTCTCCATAAGCTGAAAAACATTATTATTTAAGGATGGCCAACACGATAATGCTCACAATACTTAGTGTTAATAGACTTACTCAAATTGATTTGAAATTGACCTTTTTCCTAACTTGATGTCCAGTATAGTCACTACAAAACTGAAGAGACATTTTTCTATGGTAGTCTGCACAAAGTCTTGTCTGACAATGGTACACAGTTTACAAATCAGCAGTTCAGGAAATTTGCTGAGTCTTGGGACTTTGTCCATATTACCAGTAGTCCTGATTATCCACAATCCAATGGGTTAGCTGAACATGCAGTTCATAGTGCAAAACATCTGGTGATGGTACTGAGGTTTTCTTTAACTTGATCAATCTCAGAAACATTCTTTGAGACAACTTGCTTGGTTCACCTGCTCAGACATTAATGTCCAGACAGACTAGAACAACTTTACCAATCAGTAAACAATTGTTAGTACCAAATGCAAAGAACAACAGAGTGGTCAAGGCTCAACTTTGGAAAAAACATCAGTCACAAAAGTTGTACTATGATAAGACCAGTAAATCTCTTAGACTATTACTACAAGGAGAAGTTGTGAGAATGCAAACATCTAAAGGATACAACCAAATGGGAATTGTGAAGAATATTTGTGATGAACCAAGATCTTACATTATAAAATAGGAAGGGATGGATTTCAGGTGGAACTGAAGACGTGTTACCTGACTCCGAACCAGTGATGCAGCAGATTGCCTGTGCTGATGACTCTAATTCCCAAAGTAACTCTACACCTATTCGAATTCAAAAGAACAGTGTGCTTCCTTCATATAATTTTGATGTAATCCCTGATGTTCCAGTTGTGAAAGAATCCCCAGAGACTGTCCTTGTTGCTAAACTCAGTCAATGTTTCTGTTTTATCAGGTTAGGTAAAATCTCCAGACCAAATCCAAAATATACAGCGATTTGAACTTGAACTCAGTTTTGTTTGTTAAAATGTTGATATATTGTCTAGCTCTCAAAACGTCTTTTTTCTCATATTTTGTATTTTGAACAAAATTAAAGAGGGAGGAGGTAGATCAGTGTGTATATTGTACATAGTCAGCCACTGTAGTCAGAGATCACATGCATATAAGTTGCTGAGTACATGTGAGATCAGTGCCATTTTTGTATAGTCAGTCACTGTGATTGAATGGAGATGCACATATGAGCGTGTTTGAAGTAATGAATCAGTCAGTAAGCATATGAAGTTTAAGTACATGTTCCAGTTACAGCTCCTGATGTGTTATGTACAATAAATGATTGGAACCCATCCCAAGCCTCAGTGTCTCATTTTAATGCATGAGGCATGCTACAGATACCACTCTCATTTCTTTCTTAGAGCAATGACATTACTTATAGACAACCATCAGGTACAGACCAATCATGTTCCATGGCAGATTTCATGAACGGTTTCCTAAATCCTTCCAGGGCTTCACCCCAAGAATCTCTTGCCCAACTATATCCTTAAAGTTTTATTTCTTCCATAATTCCTCATCCCAACACCTTCATCTGCCCCAACCTTATCAGTCATGCAGGTGTTGAAAAGCACCTAATATAGATATTTAGCTGCTGGTTCAAGTTATTCCAGTTCTTTAGTTTTCTTTGCCTATCATAAATATTCATAGTTATTCACTGACAGGGACTGAGAACAATCGGAATGACTTATTGCCAGGTAGGAATTACTTGAAATCAAATCCATACAGAAGGGATGCAGTCTGTATTCCTACACAAAGGAAGGTGCACATCTATTCTATAACTATATAAAATGCATTCTCTCTCTCTCTCTCTCTCTTTATATATATATATATATATATATATATATAAGGAAAATAAGAGTTTTGGTGATACTCATAGTCACTGCACTTACATAGTGGGAATTTGCACAGGCCGTGCCTAAGAGCAGTTTTGGCTCAATTCATAGTTGAAAGCTGTGCTTAGACATGGCCAGTTTAGCCTGCCTAAGAAAAACTTGTGCAAATGAGACACCAACGAGATGTATATGAAGGATGTCTTAAATCTGAACTAAAAACTTATGTAACTGAGTTCATTTCACACTTGCTAGTGATTCATAGTTGCTTTTTTGTGCGCATTTGCTTTGTGTGTGCAAACCTTAGAAAAAGTGCATACTTGCTCCTTTTTTATCTACTTTGAAATCAGCAAAGATGCAAGCTGTAGCTGCCAGCCTGGCTATTTCTTGTTGTAAGCTACTTATATATTGGCCACTCCAAAACTACAGGTACCAGGAGATGCTTACTGACCAAGAAGGTACAGGTATAAGCAAAGGATGACCCTTTATAACTTTGCTGACCAGAAATCCTTGATAGATTTAGAGTAGACATGGATATTTGAATGGCTTTATTGAGTTGTTATGGTCCACAGATGAGAACTGGCAGGATGAATGTTTTGTCTCTAACTGTCAACACCAGGGTATGCGTAGCACTCACTATACTTGCTACAAGGACCTTCCAGAGATAGGCTGGAAACACTCTGTGTATTTCCTGGCCTTCTGCCTTAAGACTACATCTGTAGTTTCTCAATATACTCTCAGTACATGTGGATTAGTATATTTATTTGCCGGTGTCACTTCAGGACCAAGCCAGATCCATGAAGGATGTCCATAGCATGGCACATTTTCTAGATGTGAGCGGTATTATAGATTGCACCCATATTGTCACTAGGGCTACCATTCCATCAAGTGTAAGCTAATGTGTAATGTATGGGGGTGCATCACCAATGTGTTGGCCCAGCATCTTGGCAGCACCCATGATTCTCACACTTGGTATGCAAGCTCACTCTGCCACTTATTTCTGCATGGTAGGAGACCTCATGGACACCTTGTTGGTAAGTGCAAAGTGCTGCAATCATATTAATTTCTGGGGTCTATATTATATCCTTGAAGAGGCGTTCCACCAAGCAACCCTTCATCGACCCTTAAACAGAGAAAGCAGAAAATGCTAACTGTTCACATCAGCGATTTCTTTCCTTGGGAAAGAAATCGCTTGCCCTCTAAACAAAAACACAACACTACAAACATAAGAAAGTGGGGGCTTCACCCCCCTCTCACTCCTAACGTGGGGGTCTGTGCCCCCTACACCCCCCTAAGTATACTAACTCTGAGATCAGACTACAGTGGGCAAAACAGCAAACTAAGAAGGATGACCAAGTGATTTCTTTCCCAGGGAAAGATATCACTGATGTGAATGTTCAGCATTTTCTGCTTTCGCTGTTTAAGGGTCAATGAAGAGGTATTCAATGGAACTCCTCTTTGAGGATATAATATAGACCCAATTCCTGTAGGTATCATTTGGTAGATGTTTTGCTAAGTAGTAAACTCCCCTTATTCTGTTATGTCTCCCCCATTTTTCCTTTGAAGATGATTCAGGCTACTAATTTGACCCTATCTGATGACTCTAGTTCATAACCCTAGAGAAGCTAGTGAAGAACACTTCAACACAGCTCTGCCACACACATGGATTGTCATTTATAAAGGGTTTGACTTGCTGAAAGCCCATTTCCATTTCTTGGATTAGATTGTGAGTGCCCTTCAGTATGACCCTGTTACTGCATGCAGAGTGTTTACTGAATGCTGCATTTTGTTCAGTATGATTATGTGATGGTCTGGTACTCAACTGCTCCATGATGGCAGTACAGCTTCCACTCTTGTTCCCTATAGGTTCATAGGTTCATAGGTAGGTACTAGGCTATTGGCCCTAGGGCCTATACAAGCCTAGCCAAAAAGGTACCTTGGCTTTCGCCACCTCAATCAGTGATGACAGTGATAGTGGTCAGCTGATGGCAGTGTCAATGGACTCTGTGTGGTGGGCTTATGTACGGTACTTGGCTGTGTAAGAAGAGGTGGTATCTAGTCCTGCACTATGGGTCATGACATCACATAGATTAAACTTGATGCATGCAGTGTTAGCTGTTGGCCATGATTTATGGTGCATGTCCTACTGTCACTATACAGCAGATAGTTTCATTACTCTTTACAGAAATGCACAATTAATAGATTGCTGTTTGGTATATCTCCAGTCTAATGCTTAACTGTCAGATGTGATCTCTGTGGTTAATGGTATGTCTAGAACTCTTGACAACAACAAATTATTTTTTTATAAACAGATGATACAGATACTTAAATGCAAATAGTGTAAAACATTTGAACTTTCTTGCATGCCTGATGTAGATGGGTATCTGGTAATGGAAAATGTAATGGGTTTTATATACACAGCAATCCTAGGCACTATATGCCAGCATGAAGTTTTGCCATCACCTATACCCCAACTTTCTGTGTGTCATACTCTGGCTGCTGCAGTGGTCTGACAGTACTGGTGTCCACACCTCCTCTGATGATTCCTGTGGCATCATCATCTGCATCATACTCATCACCCCTTATGGAAAGAAAGTACTCCTAATCAGGGGTTAATGTTGAATTGTGGAAGGGCTGTCACCATTTCTGTTATAGGTAATTGCATTCTGCATTGCTTTTCTCTTTGCACAATCCACTAGGTCATTTGCTGTTTTCCTACACTGTGCCAATGTGCAGTTCTTTCCAACTATAGCCATTGATGTCAGCCACTAATTGATTCCATGCCTTAGTGCTCTCTCTCTCTCTCTCTCTCTCTCTTTGTCTGCTTTGAACCCCCCCCCCCATTCCCAAACAGAAGTTTCCCATTACAACATGGTTCTCTTCATGTGTGAAGTTGTCGGTTTAGTGTTTTGATCTATGCTGCTGCAGCATGTTGTAACCTGAAAGCATTAACTGAGAACCACAGTTATACCTGACTAACAAACATCACCCACACTCAGACTGTTTAGCTATATATAATGTAATAGTGCACTGAGTGTTTTGTAATTTTCCTCAGTTACTACTTACCAGTAATTACATAGTTGCTATAATGCTACTGCCCTGATTGTCTGTAATGCTTATAAAGTTCAGAACGTACCAAATTACATTGTACACAGATGTCAAAAATGGCACCTTGTATTTATCACTACACTGATTCCTAACATTACAACAAATTTATATTTGTCATACATTACTGCTAAATATATGCTTCTGATAAACTGATCTTAAAGAACTGTACTAGTCCTGGTGATTTTCCATAATTCCAGGTGTTACTTCTTTTAATAATTCCTTTTAATTTGTTCATGCTCTCCATGAATTGTAGGTGAGAAATGTTGCTCAGCACCGTTTAATACAGCAGACAAGACTACTGGCATAAATTTACGCTGATTTACAAAAAAAATATGTAAATGAAACTAAGCATGGCTTTATATTACCTTTATATTACAAGAATTTATTCATTTTAGTAGGACTAAAGGGACTTTGGTTTCTCATGTGTAAGCTGCGCTGAAGGGTGCAGAGCATGGGGACATGCATTAGTGTAGAGCAGATCTCAAGCACAGTAGACCATGACATACATTTTGAATGTGTACGTAGTATACTAACAGTTAGAACAAGTGTATTCTAATCTATTACTGTCAGAGCCTTAAGATTTATACAACACCTTAAAAAGTGCAACGAATGAGTACTTCTTGTCTCCGTTTCTCTATCTTTCTCTATTTATGTATTAATTTATGTATTAATTAATTTATTTATTTATTATCTTCCTTATATTTTCCATTTTTCACCCTTGTTATGTCCCAGGGGAGCTCAGCCTTGTATCTCCTATGTCGGGGACTATTCATCATGTTGTTCTGCCCACCTGGGGATGTCTTCTCAGGGTCAGGGCAGTGGCTCCCATTCTATGGGCACCCCAACATAGCATAGCCTGAAAATCCACAAAAACAAGTTTCAAGACCTGGTTTAGGATGTGGTTGGGTGGGCAGTGGAGAGAAGATTTCAGTCCATGCAAAACCTCCTCCAGGGGTTTAGACTCACTGAACTGGTCATCTCCATCAACTGAGCCACTGGAAGCCTGTGACCCTGCATCTCTGGGGTATCTCACTGGAGGTCCATTAGCCAGTGGGAATATTTCAGGTCCACTGGACCAGTATAAGACTTGACCTGACATCTCCTCTCCATCATGTCTTTGTGTCTACCATCTTTATGTCTTGCATTCCCCACCGATTTCCACCACCGAAGTGTTCTTCTCTGTCTTGTTAGTCTTTTATGTTGTATCCATTCATTAACTCTTCCCTAATCTTCTGTCTCCTATACCTGCTTCCTTTACTCCTTCCCCCACTTCTATCTTAAATAAAAAATAAATAAAAAGTAGTGGTCCATCTCCTGTCAGAAACATGGTAACCCTTTTGTCCCACCTACTTCAGCACCATCATTTTAATGTCTTCCTTTTTTGTCCCCTATTTCTCCCAGTCTGCTGATTTTCTCCACTTAGGAGCTTGTTCAACCAGCAGCTTGAGTGTATGTGGAAGGAGCCAATACTTTGGAAAATGGCCGGCTGATATATTCTTGGCAGGATATAACCCATATAGCTAAGGCTACTGCAGCAGTTATTATGAGTGAATGTTTGGCTGGCCCTAGGATGGATAAAACGCAAGGAAAAAAGATTGGCTGCCTCAGAGTCCTCAGAAATCTGTCAAGTGTGTCAGTAATCCCCCCTGGGAGAACTCTTCTAATACAGGTCACTGATTAGTCCCAATGTACCAGAAGACAGAAGAAATTCAAGAAGCTTTAACCCATTATTGTAACAACTGTGGTAGGGAAAATCATATAAAGATTCCTGGGGTGGGGTTGGTAACATTAATAAAGGACAACAATCCTCAGAAAAGCAACACCCAAAATGGATCCAGTTTTATTACTGCATTGCAGGTGAACTTGACAGGGAAGTAGCAGTTTATATAGTCTATCTAGACTTCAGCAAGATCTTTGACTCTGCCTCACACAGGAGTATGACAGGAATACTGAAGGATTTGGGGGCTATGACTAAGTCTCTGGAACTGCGTAGACACATGGATGAATGATGACAGGTAAAGCATTGTGGTGATATGGTCAATTTTTGAAGTCAAGGAAGAGAATAGTGCACAGGGGTATATCCTTGGCCTATTACTGCAGTGTGTTTGTCTCAAGGATATCTGATGGAAAATATCACTATCAGCCTTTTGGCTGAAGAGGCAGAGTGACAGGGAAGTGTCATCTCTAAACAGAATGTTGGAGCAAATTCCCAAAGAAAAACTATCAGAAAGATCTGTAGGCTGAAGGGGAGCATACCAAAGGCTAAAGTATTTAGAGTTCATCTCACCTGAACCTAGAACAGACAGGGGGAAAATGATGTTGGTGCAGAAGATAATATTGGGGAGATGTGAAGGCGTCACTTTGAGGAAGAAGGACAGAGAAGGGACTGCTTCCTGCATTTCCAAAAAATATTTTTGTTTCACTAAAAAGTGTGTAAATCGATGGAATAGACAGTTGGAACTGATGGTGGGATGGAAATTAACTG